>NW_026014482.1:0-54947 GCF_020379485.1 Brassica napus | reverse complement strand
ACATACCACCGTGGAAGGCACGACCTCCATTGTCTTTGATGTTGATTTTGAATCACTCATTTCTTCGGTGAAACTTCTTCAATGAATCAAACCTGGAGCTATGATACCAAATAAAGTAACCAAGAACAAAGGTGTAACCCAATACGATAACACATTCAACCCTAGTTCTAGGCGTTGAACACAATAGTTTTAATAAAGAGTTCTTCCTTTATTAATGTTTAGAAAACTTCTCAAAAACTAAACACAAGCTCTTATCTTTCTTATGAGATCATCTTACATTAGATCTCCTTATATATGTAATAGGGATCCTTAACTTAACCTATTACACAACGAATTAGGTCTTTCCTTTTTCCTAATTCTAATAGCTTTAATTAGTTATCCTAATTCCACTTAAGGATAACTTACTTTTCTAGTTATCCTAATTACACTTAATGATAACTTCTTTTTCTTTGTGCATTCCTTTTTAGCAACGTTGAAGCTTATCTCCAACAAGATCTTGACCGGAAGCAACAGGTTATATGTCACAGTTGCGTGTTTTGTAGTCTTGTGTTAAGTGTAATGTTCTGTAAGCAAATGAAACATGGAGAAAGCTACATTGCTAAGTCAACAAGCTGTTCCATAATCATATAGTTTCGAAATAAATGTTAGTAAACCAGTTTTAAGAGGTTACAGTAGAAGAGAGTTGTGTCAAAACCCACGAGAGAAAATTTTTTGAGCACAAAAGTTCTGATAAATTTCAAAATCATCAGGTTTATTTGGGCCGATGAACTAAAATAATGGGCCCATTTGCCCATACTGTTTTAATCTCAATCCAGCATGGCCAGACACAAGGAAGAATATGATGACACGTGGCTGTAAACCAGTGGTTAAAACGATATCCAAATACTCGAAAGTGCAGATAAGGTGTTCTTTGTCCGAAAACGAAACCAACCAACCATATATATTCACAACCAATAATCATCACATCAACTTTCGTCTCTAAGAAACAAAATAAATAAAAAATGGCTTCGATGGGTGTTGGCTTACGTGTCACATCTCCTGCCGTTCTCGAAGGAAGCGTGAAGATCAACGGCTCTAGCCGTCTCAACATAACCGGAAGAGTGACGGTGCCTCAAAGATCAGGACTTGTCGTCAGAGCTCAGCAGAGCGAGGCGGCGCCAGAGACTACTCGAAGGTCTGTGATCGGGCTCGTGGCTGCTGGTTTAGCCGGTGGCTCGTTTGTTCAGGCTGTCCTTGCCGATGCTGTTCCGATCAAGATCGGCCCTCCTCCACCTCCCTCCGGTGGTCTTCGTAAGTTAAACTAAACTGATTAAGTACTATTCAGAGACGTCGTCTGATTAGGACAGAGAGACAGGTAGATAACACAATGTGTGTGTTTTGTTGGTGAGCAGCTGGGACGGATAACTCAGACCAAGCAAGAGATCTGAGACTTGCGTTGAAGGAAAGGTTTTATTTACAGCCATTGCCACCAACGGAAGCTGTGGCTAGAGCCAAAGAATCTGCGAAGGAGATTGTGAATGTGAAGTCACTGATCGACAAGAAAGCTTGGCCATATGTTCAGAACGATCTCCGTCTCAGGGCTTCTTATCTTCGTTATGACCTTAACACAATCATCTCCGCCAAATCCAAGGATGAGAAGAAGTCACTTAAGGAACTCACCGGGAAGCTCTTCGATACCATCAACAACGTAAGTTTCTCACCTCACTCATAAGCTTATTTCAGTAGATTACTTGGAAAGCAAGTTTGTTGATGATTGATTATCTTTGTATAGTTGGATTATGCGGCGAAGAAGAAGAGTACTCCGGATGCTGAGAAGTACTATTCAGAAACTGTATCTACTTTGAACGATGTTCTTGCCAAGCTTGGTTAACCATTTCAATGTTTGGATTTTTCTTTGTAAATCTATTGCTTCTTGATTTTTGTTTCCTGAGTACTTAAACTCAAATCCCTGAATCCGAATTTGTGTTTCAAGTTCTTACCCTTAAAACAATGGTAAATTTCTTGTGTATGCATTTGCTTTGCCTCCACCAAATAAATACTAAATTTAAATTTAAATTGTACATTTCTTTAAATCATACTCCATCAGGTTAAATTTATAAAGATGTGCAATATGTTAAATCATAAATATTAAATTAAAATTAAAATCGTACATTTCTTTAAAAAAACGTATGTTAGGTGTGTAGTTAAACAAGACTTGTCGATGAAATTTGTCTCCTTCTAGCTTAATCCTCTGTGATTAGAGCAGATTCTGTAGTCAGTGCCAGTGATATAACTTTAATTGGGCCTGAATAGTGCGGACTCAGAGGCCCATCTCTCATTTTTCATGTCACGTGTTTGTACTCTACTTCTCCCTCTACCCTAATTCACCGCGCGCCACTTCTCCGTCGTCGTCGAGGGCCACTCGCTGTCTCAGTGAGTTCCCGATGACGAAATTGCTAATTATTGGTTCTTCTCTTCGCACTATTCTATCTCCCTGTCTCTGCTGATCGGAAGCAGACATTGATTGAGCTTCTACGTCGTGATTTCTCCGACCTATGAGTATCTCCTCCGTCGCTAAGCGGTTCTCGCCACCGATCGTTTCCCTTTCAATCCGACATTCGTCTCAATTACTCGGAGAATCTCTCCCTCGTCGCCTCACATTGCTTCTACGATCATGCTCCGACCCAACCCTCCTTCGTCAAGGCAAGCAAGTCCACGCCTTTCTAATCGCTAGCAGAATCTCCGGCGAAAGCTACATCGACGAGAGGATCTTAGGGATGTACGCAATGTGTGGAAGCTTTTCGGATTGCGGCAAAATGTTTCACAGACTTGATTTGCCACGTGGCAGCACCAGGCCCTGGAACTCGATCATCACCAGCTTCGTTCGAGTCGGTTTAATGAATCAAGCTTTGTCTTTTTACTTCAAGATGGTGATGTTTGGAGTTAGTCCCGATGTATCCACTTTCCCTTGTTTGGTCAAAGCTTGTGTTGCTCTGAAGAATCTCAGAGGGGTTGAGTTTCTCAAAGATACGGTTTCTCGTCGTGGGATGGAGTGTAACGAGTTTGTGGCGAGTTCGTTGATCAAAGCTTACCTCGAGTACGGAAAGATCGATGCCTCGAGTGAGTTGTTTGGTAAAGTAGGGAAGAGAGATTGTGTTATATGGAATGTGATGCTTAACGGGTATGCAAAGGGTGGAGATTTAGATAGTGTTGTTAAATGGTTTAGTGCGATGAGGATGGATGAGATTAGTCCCAATGTTGTTACTTTCGATTGTGTTTTATCGGTGTGTGCCTCTAAGTCGTTGATTGATCTCGGAGTTCAGCTTCATGGTCTAGCGTTTGTTTCCGGTTTTGAATTCGAAGGCTCCATCAAAAACTCGCTTCTATCTATGTATTCAAAATGTGGGAGGTTTGATGATGCGTGTAAGTTGTTTCGGATGATGTCTCGTGCTGATACGGTGACATGGAACTGCATGATATCGGGATATGTTCAGAATGGGCTAATGGAAGAAAGCTTAGTTTGTTTCTCTGAGATGGTATCTTCACGTGTCTTACCTGATGCCATCACGTTTTCTAGTTTGCTTCCATCAGTCTCTAGGTTTGAGAGCCTTGAGCATTGTAGGCAAATTCATTGTTATATCGTGAGACGTAGCGTACCGTTAGATGTCTTTTTAACGAGTGCTCTTATTGATGCCTATTTTAAGTGTAGAGGTGTTTCGACGGCGCGAAAGATTTTCAGACAGTGTAACTCAGTCGATGTTGTTGTCGTCACGGCGATGATCTCTGGGTATTTGCATAACGGCTTGGTTACCGATGCATTAGAGATGTTTAGGCGGCTGGTTGATGTAGAAATAAGTCCAAATGAGATAACTCTGGTGTCTATTCTACCGGTTATTGGCGGTTTGTTAGCATTGAAACTCGGGAGGGAGCTTCATGGGTTCATCATCAAGAACGGTTTCGACAAGAGGTGCAATGTTGGATCTGCTGTTATCGACATGTATGCTAAGTGTGGAAGAATGGATCTTGCTCATGAGATTTTTAGGAGACTCTCCAAGAAGGATATTGTTTCGTGGAACTCGATGATCACACGCTGCGCTCAGAGCGATGATCCGAGTGCGGCTATTGATGTTTTCCGTCAGATGGGAGTTTCGGGGATAGGTTTTGATTGTGTTAGTATCTCAAGTGTCCTCTCTGCTTGTGCTAGCGTATCTTCACAAAGCTTTGGGAAAGCTATTCACTGTTTCATGATAAAGCGTTGTTCACTTGCTTCTGATGTGTATAGCGAGAGTACGTTGATAGGTATGTATGCTAAATGCGGAAACCTTGAATCCGCAATGAACGTGTTCGAGAGGATGGAAGAGAAGAACATCGTTTCGTGGAACACCATCATCGCTGCGTATGGAAACCACGGGAGGTTAAAAGATTCTCTCCGTCTGTTTCGTGAAATGGTTGAAGACAACGGAGTACGTCCTGATCAAATCACGTTTCTTGAGATAATATCTTCTTCTTGTCACGCTGGTGATGTGGACCAAGGAGTTCGTTTCTTCAGATCCATGACTGATGATTACGGAATCCAACCGCAGCAGGAGCATTACGCTTGCCTTGTTGATCTGTTTGGACGAGCTGGTCGGTTGAAAGAAGCTTATGAAACCGTTAAGGGAATGCCGTTTGCTCCAGATGGAGGAGTCTGGGGAACGTTACTTGGAGCCTGTCGGCTTCACAAGAATGTTGAGCTTGCTAAAGTTGCTTCGAGGAGGTTAATGGATTTGGATCCGGGGAACTCTGGTTATTATGTTTTGATTTCAAACGCACATGCTGATGCTGGAGAATGGGGAGGTGTGACTAAAGCAAGAAGTATAATGAAAGAGAGAGGAGTTGAGAAAGTCCCCGGTACTAGTTGGATCGAAATCAACAAAACAAACCATTCGTTTGTCTCCGGCGATGAAAATCATCGTGACTATTCACATATGCATTCTTTACTAAATTTACTTCTCGAAGAGCTGAAGCTAGAAGGCTATGTTTCACAGCCTTACCTTCCAATGCATCCACATTCATCGAGAAAACTAAATCCAGCAGAGAAAGGAATGGTAGATGCAAACAACGTATAGGTATATTATATATCTTTTAGTCAGATTTAAACATTGGGTTAAGTTTTATGAAAAAGTGGTCTACAAATTTTTATTCAAGCATGGCCAGTGTGTGTCTGTTCTCGTGTTGAAGCAGTTGCAGAGATGTAGTAAGCAACAGCGAAAAGCCCGTGAATGAAACAGAGGATTCCTCCTATGGACAGAACCCGATGATGTGAAATCCCACAACCTCTCCTCGATCTTGAGTTTGCCATCGTCCCTACGATCAACAGGGAGAATGCAATTGCCAGTATGATCCTGAGAAACACACAGAAAAAGGATCTTTAGTCATATTAAAAAGGATTCACACATTGTTCTGTTTATGTAGTGTTTGGGCTTACCAGGAGAATATCAGAGAAGCCACGGCGAGCTGTTTGTTGGCAGAGGATTTTTCAAGGTCTTGTCTTGACACAACACAGAGACATCCACCTAGAAAATTAGCCGTTACATGGGCTAACACCAAAAGGATACATGCAGCTAAGCCGTAGTTGAAGGCGGAGTGACTTGGGTCTCTACACTCGAATATCCACATCTTCAAATGCTTCACCTGCATCTCCAAATAATCAAATTAGCGAAATCTGCAACTACTATAGAGTTTTGGTGTGTGTGGGTGTGTGTATGTAATGTACCTTATTCTGAGCTAATTCGGCTTCAATGCCAAGAATGCCAGCTGAAACATCCATGGCTAGGATCAAGATGCAGATGAAGAGCCCTACATTCCTTGACATTTTTCCTTCTTACAGCCTTTGATCCGCAATGAAACAAGTTCTTACCAGCAAACAAAGAAGAAGAAAGGGTTGTTGTTGTTGTTGTTGTTGAAGTAGAAACTTGCCCTTTGTATTTATGGGCGGATAGAGTTTTAAGCTTTACACTCTCTAGGTTGGATGGAATAAGAATAAAGTAGAACATCAGTTTCCTTTCTTGCATTTTTAGTAAAGATCATGTTAGAGAATAAAAGTTTAGCTGTGATCCTTGACGTAAAAACTTTTTTTTTCCATTGATATTTGAACTTTTATAAGTATTTTAAAGGACACATAATTCACAGAAATTATTCTAGAGAAAGTCTAAATATTTTTCGAGGCACTAATGAAAATTTATTAATGGCCATGTCCTCAAAAAGATCTCTTTTGGCCAATTGCTTAATTGTATGCTTTTAAATCCAATTGCTTAACTGTATTAGTGTTCTTTATTCCTGTCTTCCATGTTAATATTTGAAAAACTTTTTAATATTCGGATTCTTAACAAAGCAGCCAAGCAAAGAAGAAGAAACTTTTGCGGTTGGAAACGCTTAGTTCTCCCCAAATATGCGTCTTTCAGTCGCTTTGACCCAATACATTAAGATGGGCTGAATGGGCCAAATAAACAAGCTTCAAACAAAGCTAATAACGTCTCGTTGTCCATGTCGTGGCTAACGTCAAAAGAGTAACGGATTCTGCAAAGCACGAGAAGGCGGTGATGACATGTCTGATATTATGTGTTTCTTTGATGCTGTAAGAAAGTAAACATTTGTGAGACTACTGTGATATGGGATCTTTCTACTGTGATATGGGATTTTGTTAAGGCATTTGATGAAGCCATCAAAGATGGCGTTGATGTATTGTCGGTTTCAATAGGCGTGGGCGGACCTCCTTTTCGTCCATTTAACGTTAACGACATTGAGCAAAATCTTGAGATTGGGTCGTTCCATGCGATGACTAAGGGTATTCCTGTTACAGCTGGAGCTGGTAACTCAGGCTCTGAAGCTTACACTATAGCCAGTCCCGGCTCTTGGGTAGGGCAACATGGGCGGTTGCCCAGGGTCCATGAGTCCATAATTTCTTTTAGTGTTATTCTATAGGTCCTTTTTAATTGGTTTGATTATTAAAAAGGCCCATAATTAACTAAATCTAATCTACTTACAAAAAGACATAACAACAAACAATCTGTGCGCTTATTATCATCAAACCCGGTTTAATGAGGACGCAACCAGTACACCTGCTCCAGAGCCCACCTAAATATGATATGATGTACCATTCACTAATAATAAAGATCCAGATTTATATTTTTTTTTAACAACATGACAGTTTTTTTTTGTATTTTTAATGTTGATTTTAGACAAAATTTAAAAGACATAATAATCAAAGTTTTTAAACCTTAAATTGCAAACCAAAATAATAAGTTTAGCTAATTGTTTTTAAAAAAGTTTAACATTCTCTTTAATAATTATATTAAATTAATTAATTAAAAGGTCTTTGAAATTTTTTTTGCCCAGGGCCTTTCAACAAGTTAAGCCGGCACTGACTATAGCCTATAGGTAATGTAGCTCCATGGTTATTCACAGTCGGTGCAACCAGCCTTGACCGTACTTATTACGTAGACATAACTCTGGAAACAACTTAACCTTTATGGTATGTAATAACGTTCTTCCTTTTTTTATAACTTGTTTTTTTTTCAGTGGTGTTGGAAACTTACTGTCTTTATAAAACTTGAAAAAGTTATAAACCTCTAAACTATTAAAGTTTTTATGAAATGTTTATGACCTCTAAAATCTCAAAGACTGTTGTGCTTCCTAGTCACATACTAGTATGTTAAAAAACTGATCGTTTGTTTACTGCTCTGTGTCTCTTCAGTTCGCCAACGGTTAGAATAAGTGTTGGTAAAACGTTCGTGGGACATCCTAAATCAACTACAGCTGCAGGATTCTCATGTAGAGGGCCTAGTGCACACCCTCTCCTGCCATTCTCAAGGTTTTTCTTTTCTTCTTGTTTTGGAATCTTGACTGTCGTTTCAACAAGGCTGATATGTTAACGTTGCAGCCTGATATCGTAGCCCCTGGTGTGTTGCTTCTATCAGCTGACATTAATGACAACCAGGAATACCAATCAGATTTCGCTATAACTCAAGGAACATCCGTTGCCACTCCCGTTGTTGCCGGAATCGTCGTACTACTCAAATCTTTACACCCTGACTGGTCTCCTGCTGCTTTAAAATCAGCTATCATGACTACAGGTTCTTGAAAACCAAACCCTTGTTCTCCTTGCAGGGCCGGCCTTAAAATTTTGGGGACCTGTGAAAATGTCTATGCGAAATTTTTTTTTTTTATAAATTTGGGGGCCTAAAATTTTTTTTGGAAAGGCTTATGTTTATATAATATTTTCAAAAATTTTGGGAGCCTGTTGCAAATGTTTGAGCCAACATGGTCCAGGACTGGCCCTGTCTCCTTAGCTGAAAAAATAAATAATATTAAGTTATGTAAACTTCTAATCTAAAATTAGTCGGTGATAAACGGACTGATCCTTGTTACAAGGCTTTCTTTCAGCTTCCGATATGAGACTTTATCCTTAATATATAGGGTCGACCACTTATTTCCCCACGAGAACTATTGTATAGTGCTGTATGTCTCCGAAACTATTGCTTCTATCTGTTTGTCTCCGAGAATAAAGTTCAATTCCTATTTTCTCCCGAATATATAGTTCGAAACCTATTTCTCTCCAATCATCGAATTAGACGGTATACTATCGGTTCCGATCTATGATGTAAACCAGAGCCGAAATAAACCAAAATATAGTCAATTAACCATACCAAAACCCGACCCATTAAAATTTGTGAAAACCCCAAATCACAAAAATCAGTAAGAACCCTAACTTTTGAAATCAATTTTAATCTTTGTGAAGGTGATGGCTGGAGGTCGGAGCAACACGTCTGGAGATTCGAGGGGATCATCGTCTGGTCCTCGGCCAGAGGTGCTGGAAGATTTTTCAGTGTTCCTAAGAAATGTTGGTGTGGTGAGCTAATGGTGACGTTGACGTCCAATTCCGACTAGAATCCATACCAGAGATACTTGCGATGTTCATTTGCGGCAGAGAATAAGGTAATGTAATTGTTTCAGATAGTGCTTGGGATTTTTCTTTTTGATTATCAGTGTTGTGATTGTTTTTAATTTGTAGCTTCAAAATGATAATCACATCTTCAAGTGGGCGGATGAGGCTTTATTGAACGAGGTTGATAGACTTTTACTCATCTTCTGTGTTTTCTACAGCTCCAGAGATTGACGCCATTGATCTCTTATCCATTTCGCTAGCAATTTGGGGATTTTGCGTAAGGTCGGGTTCTGGGTTTACGTTTATGACGTTGGTTTTTTTTTCTTTTTTTAATAATGAGGCTGGATCTTTAATCGGGTTTAAATCAGTCTTAATTGGATCTTAGTTGGTTAACTATCAATTTTAAGTGGTTTACGGTTTCGCTTGAAACAGTAAACCGATATTAAACCGTCTAATTCGATGATTGGGGAGAAATATGTTTCGAACTATATATTCGGGGGGAAATAGAAATATAACTTTATTTTCGGGGACAAATAGATAGAGGCAGTAGTTTCGGAGACATATAGCAGTATACAATAGTTATCGTGGGGAAATAGGTGGTCGACCCTAATATATAACGTCATTCTTTAGGGGGTGTTATTGGTTCATATATTTTAATGGATTTGAAAATACAAGTCAAATCTAGTGTTATTGGTTATGTGATTTTAAAATCAATATTCAAATTCATCGTTATTGGTTATATGATTTTAAAATCTATATTCAACTCAATTGTTATTAGTTTTATGATTTTAAAACAGATTTTAAAATCAGGTGTTATTCAATAATAATAATTTGTTTGAAGATTTGATTTAAAATTAGATTTGAATGGATTTATGAATGATTTTAAGTTAAAAATACAAAGGAGCAAATATTGAGTTGAACCTTGATATTTTGACAAATCTGTATTATTGGTTTTCCTAATATCTTTTCGGCACCAAGTTTCGTATATATGTATTGCATACGTTAATTATAACAAGCACTCACAAAGATAAACGGTAGGGTGCTTGTAACATTTCCAATTAAAAACATTGAGCACTCATCACACTTTTGAAAGTTTTCTATTTTTCCAATTGTCCAATTTCCACATTTTCCTAGTTTTCTATTTCTATCGTAGTGGTCGGTCTATCATAGTTATATATAATATCTACTATACATTAGAAAATTAATACAAGAAACAAACACTTTAAAACCCTAAAAGAGCATCAATGGAAGAATCACAACAAGAACCACAATGTTAGCCGCAGCCAGTTACAAAGACGTTTGTTTTCTGTGTCCATGTAAAGGTAACGAGAACTTAAATGCTACAGTATGGTCTCTTCTATGCATCACATGGCTTTAACAGTTTCTTGTCTGGAACATCCTACATAGCCAATCTTTATCCCTTTAGGGTTAGTCTATTATGTATATACAGAGTGGAGGTTAATTCACTTTCATACGAAGATACAACTTGTATATAATGATGTAAACAGTGATATAAGAACCTGTAGGCACTATCGGGGGATAATAATATTAACACGTTATCATTAGGGTATCTCTCCTTAACTATTTGGCTGATTTACGATAATCCAGTTATTTTGATTTTGAAATCTATATCATTGATTCTGAAATCTACTTATTTGACTAAAATCTATGTATTTATCAAAAATTTCTAAATCCAAGAAAGAATCCTAAATTCATTAAAATACTACAACCAATAACCCCCACTTAACCTAATCTTGCGGTTTCTTGTTTTTGTTGTAGCGTGGAAGACCGATCCATTCGGGGAACCGATTTTTGCGGAAGGGTTACCAAGGAAACTGGCAGATCCATTTGACTATGGTGCAGGACTAGTGAACGTGGAAAGAGCCAAAGATCCATGACTAGTTTACGACATGAACCTCGATGATGACATCTTCTACTTCTGCGCCTCTGGTTACAATGATACAGCAATCACTGTACTCACCGGAAAACCCACAGAATGCTCGTCTCCCTTACCTTCTGTTATTGACGTTAACTATCCAGCCATCACGATTCCAAACCTTCAAAGGAGAAGTGACGGTCACGACTCGGTTTATAGAGCCGTGGTCGAGGCTCCGGAAGGTGTGAAGATTGCTGTTGAACCGGAGACTCTAGTGTTTAACAACAGCACGAAGAAACTTGGGTTTAGGTTACTTCTTTGGTAGCTTCACTTGGACTGATGGGACTCGAAATGTTGTCATTCCTTTGTCTGTTAGGAATCGTGTTTCGATGCTAAAATGTTATGTTATTTTGTTTTCTTTTATCTTTTTTTATAAAAAAAAACAAATAATAGGAAATGTAATCATATGAAATTATTAATTCAGTCGTTTCGTTTTGGCGAACACAAAAGAGAAGAAGAAAACTTTACCGCTGCCGATCTCCCTCCGTGGTGGGCCGTGCTCGTCACCGCCACTATGTGAGGGAGGATCTCCTCCGCCTCCTTAGTTTAATCTAAGT
Source organism: Brassica napus (assembly GCF_020379485.1). Classification (NCBI taxonomy): domain Eukaryota; kingdom Viridiplantae; phylum Streptophyta; class Magnoliopsida; order Brassicales; family Brassicaceae; genus Brassica; species Brassica napus. The sequence goes on along the minus strand of NW_026014482.1, from coordinate 43,549 downwards.
TTTATTTGGTTTCTTGTCTTTTTGGGTGAGGGTTTCCTTCTCAGTCCGGTGAGTGCTAGTTTGGCTCTGTCTCAAGTAGTCTGTGCTTGTCCCTTGGTGGCTTGTCTTCCTTGGTGCGTCGCTTGACATAGTACGGTGGTTGGTTCAGTTCTTGGTCCAGATCTACCGGATCTTGGGTTGATAAATTTGTAGGGTCTTGGAGTCTTTTGTGGCTGTTTCGGTGCTTGGATCCCTTTAGTATCTGTCGGTTTGGTGCGGAGGGGTATGTTTCTTTGAGGCTTTTTTTTTGCAACAGTGAAGCGTCCCGAGGATACTTTGGTTGCTACTGGCTTCTCTCCGGTGAAAAGGTCTGATTTGAGGTGTATTGTTCTTCATCCTGCTGTGTGGTCTGGTGGGTGGACCTGTTTCTGTTCTTTGGTTTGGTTGTCAAGCTCTCATGTGTTGGTGGTCTGTCCTTATTGGAGGTTCATCCTCGTTTCGTTTGGCTATCTCCTTGTAAGCTTCCGGTGGTTCTAAGTTTCATGGTTATTATCTCTTCCGTGCTCTCTTTTGAGCTCTCAGTAATGTGGGAATTTAAGTTTCGAAATTTGCCTGGTTGTTTATGTGCCCCGTGTGTGGGTTTAAGGATCCCTTTTTATGGGTTTTTGTTTCCCTTCTTATGGGATTTAGTTTCTGGGGATATCTTCTTCCTTCAGCTTATGTAGTAAACTATGTATTACACTTTGTTGTTCTAAAATAATCCAATTTGAGAAAAAAAAAAAAGGAAATGTAATCATATTCTCTTTCTTTGACTCTAACTGAAACCACATCAATAATAACAAACTGAGACTAAGATTCTCTCTCTCTCTCTCTCTCTTAACATGAGAAGCAGCTATATAACTCATGCCTTTTAACCATAAACAAGAAAAGAAACACTTCTGTGTGAAAATTATCGGAGAAGAAGGAAAAATAATGGGCGGAGGAAACAAATTTCAAGAACCAGTCAAGATTAACCGTAGGAGACAAGTAAGGAAAGAGAAGGAAGAAGATGAAGTCAATGAAAGCTTCAAATCGCCAAATCTTGAAGCTGAGAGACGTAGAAGAGAGAAGCTACATGGTCGGCTTATGGCTCTGCGATCTCATGTTCCAACTGTCACAAACGTAAAATCCACAATCTTAGATTTTTGTTCATTGTGTGTGTGTGTTTTGGTGATGATAGCTGTAGTTTTTGTTTTTCTTTTTGTTGTTATCCAGATGACTAAAGCGAGTATTGTTGAAGATGCGATTACTTACATAGGAGAGCTTCAGAAGATTGTTGAGAATCTTACAGAGAAGCTTCATGAAATGGAAGAAACTCCTCTTGAGATTTATGAACAACAAACGGTTCATACTATAAAACCTGAGGTTGAAGCTATTGATTTGAAAATGGAGATGAAGAAAACGGGAATCGAGGTTTTTTTTATTTATCAGTCGGTTCTTGATTCCTTTTTTTTTATCTTTCTTGATGATTTTTTTTGTTATTTTGGACAGGAGAATGTGCAGTTTTGTAAGATTGGGAAGAGGAAGTTTTGGTTAAAGATCACAACTGAGAAGAGACCTGGGATCTTTACTAAATTCATGGAGGTTATGTGCCTGTTGGGATTTGAGATCATTGACATTACTCTAGCTACTTCAAATGGAGCAATTATTATTAGTTCCTCTGTTCAGATACTTCAGGGACTATGTGATGGTGACTCTGTTGATCCTCAACAGACAAAGGACTTTCTGTTGGAAGTCATGAGAAGCAATCCATGAGTAATACATCTTGGAACTTTTCTAGCTAATAAAGATTTCCCTTGATTCACAATTTTTAATCCTAGTTTAATGTGAAATGATTCAGATGAAACAGAGCCTCATCTTATCTCATCTGTTTCTGCAAAATGTTGTTAATTAGCCTCTGTTTCTGCCTTAGTCCAGTGTTGATTGAACCTTCTAGTTAGTCCAGAGGCTTCTCTTTTCATTTTCATGTGATGCTGTGACCTGTGATAAACATAGATTGTTGCAGTTTCTTAGAAATTTGTTGTGCTCTATAAGAATGTGATTAATAATTTGGATTTTAATACGGAACTTATGTAAGTGGGTATGAATTCTGAAGGAGAATGAACGACTTGTGAACAAATTTCTCAAAACAAGAGGTGTATCTCAACATAAAAAAAAATTAATGAAAACTAATGAAAGAGGAGAGAGATAAGTTCTCATTTAGTAATATGTAAGATATCCCAAAGAACCTTAAATATGTTATAAATCAATTGGTGGACGTCCATAACCGGCCCGATCCATAACCGGCCCATACACTTAGAGAGAGACGGTCCAACCCTAGAGAGTGAGAGGCGGCCGCGAGACTTGGAGAGGAGAGAGACGGCTACAACTTGCCTATTTTCTAATTCGTTTATGTTTATGATTTGTAATCATTCCTATTATTGTATTTCCATTTATCTCTCTTGTAGTCCCTATATAAAGGGAACACTTATTCATTAATAATATACAGAAACTTACAGTTCTAAATCCTTAAGTTTACAACACGTTATCAGCACGATAGCCTCTAACACTCTGAGCCTAAAACCAAATCGCTAAAACCCTAAAACCCTAAATGAAAAGGAAACTACCTCGGAACTACGAAGAGGCCGTCCTCCCAAACCGTGACGACCCAGAAAACGATCAAGATATCAAATCGAAGCCCTGGCCGAGACAAATCAGTCAGTGCAAACCGTTTGTCGATCTGACCACCGACGCGCCTTCACGCACAGATACAGTGCGCGCCAACTTGCTTTAGAACCCTAATCCGAACCCGACGATACCGACGAACCCTAATCCGTTCGCGACTCCGTTTCCAGCTCGTGTCCACCTGATCAGCTCCAGCCCCAAGGCGTTCCTGATCCTAGACGAACTCAGCTCCATCCTACATCAAGGACAACTCGCGATCCGACAGCAACAGCTCCCGTTCGCATCAGCTCGCGATCCGATAGAAGCATCTCGCGTCCCAGTCAGCTCGTGTCCCGATCGTGTCTAAGCTCGAGGTTCATTCTTGGTGGTCCGGTTTCTACAAACAACTAAACTAAAGGTATTTTGAATTCTAAGAATATAATGAATCGAATTTGGTTGATTGTAAAGAATGAAACCCTAAAATATAATCTCTAAGATGAAAGCCATAGGATAATAGATCAATCCCTAAGCGAGTAAATCGAAGCTCTATAAGTTCGATCCCCCTAAAAATCGAGATTGATCCATTGATCAATTAAAATCAGAACCTTAAAGGTTTTGAATCTCAAATCAAATCCCTTTGATCTAAGATCAAATTTTCGAAATCCCTAAACCCTAATTCGAAAACTATTGATTAATTAAAACTGATTGATTGATTGATTGAGATTGAATTTGATCATCCTGAAATTGAAATTGCTTGTTAATAAAATCGAAACACTAAAACCCTAATTCTGAAAATCGATTTTGATTGTTTGAAATTGAACATTGATTGGTTGATTTGATCACCTAGAACTATTGTTAGGATTGTTCAAACTCGAATCTGATTGTTTGGCTTGTTTAAACTAAAACCCTAATGACCTAGTTTAGATTATTTTAAAATCGAAATCTGAAACTACATATTAGGTTAAACTGTTCTAGACTTGATCATACTCGTGGCCGTGTGGCCTTGTTGCATTCATACCATAACTTAATCACATTGATTGATTGCAATTACACTTAGAACTTATTCTAGGAATGGTGTTGAATTGAATCAAATAGCCGTGTGGCTTGATCTTTGCTTGGCCGATAGGTTTGCTTGTTTTGATTGCATCATGAACTGATAGAAACAAACCATGTTAGGATTGCAATTACACGACAAACTAAATGCATAAAAACGAACTAGTTTGCATCCATGGCCATGTGGCTTGCTCATTGGCCGTGAGGCATAGATCTTGGCTGTGAAGGCTTGTTTGATTGTTTGAACATAAAACCCTAATCGTTTAAACATTAAAAACTATTCCTAAAAGATCTAAAAATATTAATCTATAACTTCAGATGTCGAAAATCAACAACCTTGATTTCGCTGCCCTAAATCTATCTGGAGACAATTACCTTCAGTGGGCGCTCGATGCTAAGATCATCCTGAAATCCAAGGGACTCGGTGAGTGTATCACCGAGAACAATAATGCCAATGAAAAGGATCGTTACAGAGCCATCTTGATCATTCGTCATCATCTAGCTGAGAGTCTCAAGGATCAATACCTAACCATTGAGAATCCACTAGATCTTTGGAATGAATTGAAATCGAGATATGATCACCAGAGAACGGTGATCATACCAAAAGCTCGGTTTGATTGGACGAATCTGAGGATCCAAGACTATAAGTCTGTGGACGAATATAACTCTGCACTGTTTAAGATTGTTTCTAAAATGAAACTGTGTGGTGAAAGTATTACGGAACAGGATATGCTTGAGAAAACCTTTTCCACTTTCCATGCAAGCAATGTGTTGTTACAACAACAGTACCGAGAGAAAGGTTTCAAAAGCTATGCTAATCTTATTTCTTGTCTCTTGCTCGCTGAGCAGAACAATGAATTACTAATGAGAAACAGTCAGATGAGACCACTTGGATCAGCTCCACTACCTGATGCACACGCTACAGAGGACAATAAAGAGTCCAACCACGTCCAAGGAAACGGCCAGCATGGCCGTGGTCGAGACAAATCGAACGGACGTGGCCGCGGTCGAAGATCCTTTGGCCGCGGGCGAGGAAATGGTCGAGACCGTGGACGGGACCGTGGCTTATTTGGATGAGGCCATGGTCGTGGCCGTGGATCTTCTTTCAAACCCCAACACTCGACTAAATCAGATAAATATGTGTGCCATAGATGTGGAATGAGCAATCATTGGGCTAAGACTTGTAGGACTCCCAAGCATCTAGTTGACCTCTATCAAGAGAGCTTGAAAGGAAAGAATCCTGAAGCCCATATGACTTACCAAGATGATGAAAACGACTTCAATCATGAGAAGGACGATCTTATGGATTATGAAACTTCAGATTGTCTAAAAAAAACTGAAGATTGATTTCGACATTTGTAATCTAAATTTTATGTTCTTTGTTTTGATGTTTTTCATTTCTATGAACTTGTTTTATTAAAACTTAATAAAAGGAATGAATGATTTTTGAAAACGCCAATATGATTTGCGGGTATGGTACACATTAAGGGCTATGGCCAGATATGTATAAGGGCAAGCATTTAGATGCTTTATATTCACCCAAAAAAACCCATTGAGATTATATAGAGATATAAGAATGAATGGTTTCCATATTGAAACAATGGGCGAAGGAAACAAAGAGTTCCTTCAGATATATGTATAAAATCGCCCAAGGCCATAAAAAAAAAACTATACATGCATTCTCTATTGATCTAGACTATGCCAAGATCAGTATGATAGAGGCAATAGTCATGGTAACCAGAATGGTTTACCCACGAAATGGTATGACCGGATTGGCCATCCTGGTCCAAAACATGATGCGAAATTGATATTGGAAAGGGCACAAAGAGTTATCCCATAGAATCTCACGTGTGTAGCATGAACACAAGGGAAACTCATTAGGCCATGATGTCCCAAAGCACTTAAAGATTATAGTATGTCCATGAGGGGGCAGTGAGGACAAATCCGCACATGTCCATACTATATATAGCTTGGCTGAATCCTTTTATAAATCTGTATTGGCCATTACCCATAGGTCCAAACTCTCAGTCCAAGGCTTGGGGACACACGAATTTACATGCATCTTAACTAATAAGCATCAGACCATTAAGTGAGCATAGATATTCTCATCTCAAATTTATTACGGGTCATGAGCCAGACATATAACATCTTGAGATATTTGGATAAGCCACCACAAATATATGTGCCGTCTAAGATGGATCCTTAGAAGAGGATGAGGATGGGGATATATGTTGGATATGAATCTCCCACAAATAATGAAGTACCTTGAGCCAAATATGGGTGATCTATTTAGTGGCCAAGAACACGGATTGCAAAGTTTAATGGATCCGACTATCCAACATTAGGGGAGAAAATAATAAGCTGGTAAGAGAAACAAATGGCATCGACCATCATTGTCTTGGCAAGATCCTCGGACTAAAGAATGTGAAATAGACGTCCAAAGATTATACATTTACAAAGCTAGCTAATCAAATGCCAGACACATTTGCTGACCCGAAAAAGAATGACTAAGTCATATATAAACCAGCTTGTAAAGCACCAACTAAATTGATGTCCAAGAGAGACACAGTCAAGTTGCTACAGATTCTATACAAGATAAACCAATAAGTTCCAAAGATAAGAATCCTCGGAAACAAAAGAGAAAGGTGCATAGAATGATAAAACAAATCCGAGGTCAAGGAAATCATCCCAGACATAGAGATAAGGCCAGCCGGCTCTAAGGTACAGGTACCAAACAATGTAGCTTGGGACGCCAAGCTGCAAAGTATTAATGTCCTGATAATAATGAATCTCAATCGATTATATCATGTCTGGAACATAATGGAACACAATAAAGAATGTCGACATAAGATGATGATACAAGGTAGCACTTGAATTTATGAATATAAGCGAGGATCATGAACCCACGTCAATATAAGAGTGCGCACTCGTAGAACAGATTGAATGGAAACGTGGGGTTAAATAGTTTAAAGAAGAAAGGCGTATTTGGCCATATGATTAAGACGCCATATGATGTTAAAACCAGTGGATATAAATGGGTCTTGTGAGGAATAGAAATCGTGAGATATAAAGCTAATGTTGCACAAGGATTCTCACAAAGACCAGTAATAGATTATGAGGAGATATACTCCCATGTGGTGGATGCAACTACTTTTAAGATTTCTCATAAGTCTGGCTATATAAGAGAGAAAATTAGACTTGCAGCAAACTGATGTAGTGACTGCATATTTATATGGTCCACTGGATAATGAAAGTACTAGAGGGTATTGAGCTGAATGTACAGCAAGTTCTCGAGAAAAATATTGATAATCATCGAAATATATGATCTGAATATCCTAGGAACCTCTGGATACCTTAAAAAAGAATTCGAGATGAAAGATCTCGGAAAAACAAAATTTTGTTTGGGATTACAACTTGAGTACATAAATGATGGGATCCTTGTGCATCAGATGGCTTATACTGAAAAGGTACTCAAGAGGTTTAATATGGCCGATTGCCATTCTCTGACCAGTCCCATGGTCGTGAGGTCTCTCGGCCTGGACACTGACCCATTCCGTCCCAAGATGGACGATGAAGATGACCTAGGTCCCGAAATGCCATATCTCAGTGCCATAGGAGCTTTAATGTACTTGGCAACTCACACACGGCCTGATATAAGCTTTGTCGTGAACCTACTATCTAGGTTTAGCTCCTGTCCGACCCAGAGGCATTGGAATGGGATCAAACATGTTCTTCGTTACCTGCAAGGAACGAAAGACTTGGGTCTATATTATACTAACCATAACAAAGATGGTTTAGTTGGCTTTGCTGATGCTGGTTATTTATCAGATCCACATCAAGCTCGATCACAGACAGATATGTCTTTACACATGGAGGTACGCCATATCATGGCGTTCCATGAAACAAACCATCGCGGCCACTTCATCTAATCACTCGGAAATCTTGGCCATACATGAGGCCAGCCGCGAGTGTGTTTGGTTGAGGTCGATGACCCAACACGTCCGAGCTGATTGCGGGATGGCCGAGTGCAAAAAGCCAACTGTGATGTATGAGGACAATGCTGCGTGCATTGCTCAGCTCAAGGACGGTTACATAAAATGTGATAGGACGAAGCACATATTGCCTAAGTTCTTTTTTACTCACGAGCTTCAGAAAGCCGGTGAGGTCCAGGTCGTCCAAGTACGATCCAGTGACAATTCAACTGACCTATTCACCAAGGCACTTCCTACCTGCACGTTCAGGAAGCTCACGCATCAGATTGGGATGCGTAGGCTGAAGGACCTCCACTGAGGTTCACATCAGGGGGAGTAGTACGTGTTGTACTCTTTTTTCTTCATCATGGTTTTGTCTCACTGGGTTTTCCTGACAAGGTTTTAATGAGGCAACATTAAGCGTATTCCAATCCCTGTATGGTTATGGCATCCAAGGGGGAGTGTTATAAATCAATTGGTGGATGTCCATAACCGGTCCATACACTTAGAGAGAGAGACGGCCCAACCCTAGACAGAGAGAGGCGGCCGCGATACTTGGAGAGGAGAGAGAGACGGCTACAACTTGCCTATTTCCTAATTCGTTTATGTTTATGATTTGTAATATTTCCTATTATTGTATTTACATTTATCTCTCTTGTAACTCATATATAAAGGGAACACTTATTCATTAATAATATACAGAAACTTACATTTCTAAATCTTTAAGTTTACAACAAAATACATATTTTTCATTTGATTATTGGTTATATTATTTAAAAAACTTAAAAAGTAATAGATAATTATAATTTATAAAACTAATTATTTTTTTCTTTTATAAACTATCACAACTTTTACCATTATTTGTGTTCTAAATGTTCAACCCAAAAATGGGCCAAGTTCTACAGGGCTTTATCATAAATGGGCCAAATTCGAGTAGACCCGTATTTTAAATTTTTATTTTTTTCGTTTTGATAAAAATGTCACTTTGACATTTTAAACGCAAATTAAAAAAATGATTGAAATGTATTTAAGTTTTTATTAATTACACGTATTCAACTAATAGTATTGAAGATAAATAAAATTATTTATATAATCAATGCATTTGTAATTAATATTTTCTTTGTTCATATTAAGTGTCGTTTTAGTTTTTTTTTTAATTCATTATAAGTGTCGTTTTATATTTTTATGATAAATATTAAATATTTTTTGGTTTTTATCTTTACCTTTAGTTTATTAATTAAAAAATAAAATAAAATGCATTAAATAAGAATAACAGTGAAAATTTAATCATTTTTTATTTCGTGTGCAAAAATTGTAAATGACACTTATAATGAAACGAATAGAATATTAAATTAAAAATTACTTTAAAATTTTTAAATGATATTTTTATGTAAAATAAAATGTTAAAAAAATATTTTTCAGAAACAAAGGGAGTAGCAGATTAGCCGATGTTTATTTTTTATTTTTAAAATTAAAAATACAGCAGAGCTAACGTCAACAGAAATTATATTTGTCTACTGGTCCACCTTTTACAAAATATAAAAATGCCGTTATAACACTTTTGACCTTCCCACTCCACTTTTTTTTTTTTTTTTTGTAAAATACCTTCCCACTCCACGAATAAAAGTAACAGTATGATTTTAATAGAGATAACGTATGATTGTTTACAATGAAACGAAAATAACTTAAATTGCACAAAGTCAAATCAATGGCGGATAAGAAAAAATTTGAGTGGGGCATAAAAATAATTTATTTGATAATCTGAAAAAAGATACCTTATATAACACATATGAAAATGAAAAAAGAATACAAGAAAGTTTGAACCTTGGTTATAGTGGGGGAAATTAATGATTTTAACCAACTAAGCTAGAGAATCTTAAATAACCTCTGTGCAATTTATAAACTTATTTAAAAAATTTAGTGGTGGCAGCTGCCCTCTTACTGCACAACGTGCATCCGCCACTGAGTCAAATAACATAAAACAGTAACAACTCTATGTACTATTATGAATTTTGGTCTTAAGATTCTAATTCAATTACTACAAGAAAACATAATCTTAACGAGGGCGGTTTTCCTCGCTAATTCATCGTAAAAGAGACTTTACGACGAATTAGCGAGGAAACGCGTTTGCTCGTTACACGTCTGTCGTAACACATATTTCCTCGCTAATTCGTCGTAACTTAGCGAGGAATATATTTCGTCGTAAAGACGAAGTAGGACGATTCGTCGTAAAGACCACGTCAATATTCCACGTAAGGACGTCCCTATAATACCTCGTAAATACCTCGAAAATAGTTCCTCGTAACCTACACGTAAATACCTTGAAAGAGTTTCCTCGCAAAATACACGTAACAACCACAAAATGATTTCCTCGTAAAATGGTCGTAAACTTTTCCTCGTTATTTCTTCGTAAATGATTCCTCGTAAAATACTCGTTAAATGTTTCTAGTCATTTCCTCGTAAGGTTTCCACGTAAAGAGGTCGTACATTGGCTACGAATTTACTTCGTTTTTATTATTTTACAGAATTTAAAAATATAATTAAAAAATAATTAAAATTATTTAATTTAATAATAAATTAAAATTCAAAATAAAAATAAATCAATATGAAAATATTTTATATATAAATAAGTTTTGAATTTATATAATACAACAACCAAAAAAAAAAACTAAGGGTCGTTCATCGCCCGGTAGAATTCATCACTCCTCCTCGTAACATCCGCCTCGTTATGTACGTCGGATGACTCGCCTTGAATGGGATGTTGTTGTCGCATGTTCCTCAACATGGACTCTCATTCCGGATTTGTGGCCGCAATAACGTCCAAGAAGCCCTCGACTCCACCCATACGAGATTTTGTCGCGGTCAACTCGTTACGCAGCTGAGCGGACTCTCTACGCAGCTCCGTGACTTCATCATCCCGTCGCTGACCATAAGACGATGTCGCTCTCGGAACATCGTTGACGGAACCAATACCCAACGTCCGTCCCTTTTTTTTAGGGACAACCTTAAAAACAAAAAATAAATATTGTAAGTAAAAATTTAAAGTTAAATTAAATGAATAATTAAAAATTAATTTTTTAAAAAATTTACCTCCTCGTAAATCTTATCCACTTCAAGTGTGGATAAGGTGACGGGTAATCCGTCGGTAGACTGCTGGGTCAGCTGAGTCTGGCGGTCTTCAAACCGAGCAACTACGTCGTTGTAGATTTGCTCGGACTTGCCATCTACAAATACGCCCGCCTTGTTCTTGTGGGTCCTCTCGTAAAGTTCCATAAGAGACGGGAGATGTCCCGTCTCTTTGGCCTAAAAACAGTTAAGAAAGTTAGAATAAATTAATATATGTATTAAAAAAATTATTTAATAAAATATTTAATTACCATTTCCAAACGGACACCGGCGTGGGGTTTTTGGCCCGTAGTGTGAAGCATCGGCCCGTTCCCGTGCTCATCGACCGTGTTACGGGAGTTAGAGCAAGCCTGGGCGATTCTAATGGAATCAGGAAGGCGCCAATAACGGATGAGGCCATCCCACACATCCGTGGTGAGCTCAGCGGGTTTGCCACGCTCATACCCCTTCACGATCCAGTCACCCTTCCAGTTGGAGACCGTGTCCAACAAGCGAACTTTCGCTTTCGCGTTAAACTTCTTCCTCACCCTCTCAGTGATCCCCAAGGCCCAATTATATTTTTTCTGTTGGAAAAAATAAATTAACAATTAGTTTTTTAGAAAGTATATATATAAATCATGAAAAAATTAAAATATATATAATTAATTAATAGAAACTTACAGCGTAAATTTTGAACCACGTCTTTCTGACGTAGTGAGGCGTCTTACTCCAGTTTGGATGTGCCATGGAGAAGTAACCCTTGATCGTGTCGGTTACGTCCGATGCAAGACATCCGTCAACCCCCACCTGGAAAATACAAATTTAAAATATAAATTATTTTTAATGTTATAAAAGAAATTTAAACGAATTAAAAAAAAATTAATGCAACATACCACAACGTTCCGTCCGGTCGGTCTGGGTCGATGACTGGTAAACCTTCTCTGCCTGGCAGACTGAGAATGTCCTCTACAGTGTACTGCGAGTAAGGAGCACTCGGAGGCACCATCAGATCAGGATGAATATCGGCGACCATCGGAGGTGCCATCGGAGGAGGCACAGGAGGAGGCATCGGAGGAGGCACATGAGGAGCCGATGGTGCACTAGAAGAAGTAGACCCAGAGACTCTCTGAGTGTACTGAGTCTCGGGGACAGTCTCCTGGCCCGAAGAACTGGGAGCGGAAGAAGAGGCCGGGTCTAAACGACTACCCGGCTCACCGAAGATCTCTCTGTAATGGGCAGTAAGTCTTCCTTTTCGAACCTGGGAAAAAAATGAAATTTTTAAAATTAACATCAACAATATATTTCCCAACATTATCCACCTAATCAACACTAAATAACATAAAATCCGCAAACCTATCTAAATTCCCTATACTAACCACCTAATCTATCCTAAACTAACCAAATTAGAGAGGAATCAGAGAGGCTTACCATTGCTACGAAATGGAGAGGAAGTAGAGAGGAAAGAAAGAGTGAGCGCTCGGTGTATATATAAGATTACATATCGTCGCAAATTCGTCGTAAGTTTACGACGAAATAGCGAGCAGTTACAAAGGCCCGTGTTTTTTTTACGAGGAAATTGCGAGGAATCACAAAGGCCCGTGTTTTTGTTTACGAGGTATTAACGACGATTTTGCCTACGTGGAATTAACGAGGCTTGCTTTCCTATAAATATACCCACAACTCTCATTCTCAAACCACACATAAACTCCCAAATCACACACCTATCTGAAATCACATTCCTCAGCAAAATCATATTCAAATTATAAATATTTGAAAAAAATAGGAAAAGGATAAGATATTAGAATTCATGTGGGCGAGACTTACGTATTATAATTGCTGGAAGTCTTGCCACATGTTATTCTGGTATTTTGATCCTTTTCCCTTTTTTCTAGTTTTTACACTACGAGGTATTTACGACGATTTATGCTTACGTGGAATTAACGTGTTTTATGTTTAAATCTTTTTACGTGGTCTTTACGACGATTTCTGGTTACGTGGTCTTTACGACGATTTATGCTTACGTGGTATTTACGACGATTTCATCCTACGTGGAATTAACGAGTGTTATGTTTAAATCCCTAGAATCCGAAACCCGAAACCCCATACCCGAATTAACGATTTATGCTTACGTGGTATTTACGACGATTTCATCCTACGTGGAATTAACGATTTAAGTTTCGTCGTTATTCCTAAACCCCAACCCCCAAACCCGAAACCCGAAAGCCCAAACCCGAAACCGAAACCCCAACCCCGAAACGCGAAACCCGAAACCCGAAACCTCATACCCGAAACCCCAAACCCCAACCCCCAAACCCGAAACCCGAAAGCCCAAACCCGAAACCCGAAACCCAAACCCCCATCGTTAATTTTCTACTTCATATATTTCAAACCCCATATTTAATTTTAAGTTTCGTCGTTATTTTTAACGAGTGTTATGGTTAAATCCCTAGAACCCCAAACCCGAAACACGAAACCCGAAACCCGAAATCCAAAACCCGAAACCCCAAACCCCGAACCCCTAAACCCGAAACCCCAAACTCGAAACCCCAAACCCGAAACCCGAAATCCAAAACCCGAAACCCCGAACCCCTAAACCCGAAACCCCAAACTCTGAACCCCTAAACCCCGAACCCCAAACCCCAAACCCCGAACCCCTAAACCCGAAACCCGAACCAAAAACCCGAAACCCAAACCCCAACCCCAAACCCCAAACCCCAAACCCCATATTCCTTATTTTCTACTTCATATATTCCAAACCCCATCTTTATTTTTAGGTTTCGTCGTTATTTCCTCGTTGTCTTACGTTGTATTTACGACGATTTCATCCTACGTGGTTTTTACGACGAATTCATCGTACGTGGTATTTACGACGATTTTGTCCTACGTGGAATTAACGAGTCCCGCGTTCTGTATTTTTATATTTCCTCGTTATTTCCTCGTTGACCTACGAGTCCTTTACGACGATTTTTTGTTACGTGGAATTAACGAGTGTTATGTTTAAATCCCTTGAATCCGAAACCCCAAACCCCATATTCCTTATTTTCTACTTCATATACTCCAACCCCATCTTTATTTCCATTCCAAACCACAATTCCCACATTTGCTTATTCATAAAACAAACTCCCGGCATTACCTTATTCATAAAACAAACCCCACATTATCTTATTCATAAAACAAACTCCCTCATCTTATTCATAAAACAAATACATCAATCGGATACATCGACATTCTCGTCATCACTAGAAACATCATCATTTTCATTAAACTCGTCTTCAACAGCTTCGTCTGTGGCATCATCGGTAAGATCTTCGTACTCGTGATTATGCGGATCAATGAGAAGGATGTCATCAATTTCTTGTTCAGGTTCCTCAACTTCATTTATCTGTTCTTCTTGCAATGGTGGTTCTTCTCCACTGATGATTCGTCCTCGAGGTGTAACTTTGATCACTGCTAACCAATTTATACCTGAATCTCTCATCCGAGGGTATGGAAGGAAGCTAACTTGGTCTGCTTGTGAAGCTAAGATGAAAGGCTCGAATTTGTTGTACCTTCGTCCACCGTTGACATCAACTACACCGAATTTGTTAGACCGAACACCTCTGTTGACGACGGGGTCGAACCATTCACATTTGAAGAGGACGCATTTCAGCTTCAGTATCCCTGGAAATTCGACTTCAATAATCTCCGTCAAGATCCCGTAGAAATCTGTTTCCCCTTTCACACATATTCCATAGTTACTGGTCGCCCGCTGTCTACCATAGTCATATGTATGAAAAGTATAGCCTCGTGTGAAATACATCTGTGATGTGGTGACCTTTACAAGTGGAGATTGAATTACTTCGTGTAACCACTTAGGATAATCTGCATCGTCGTCGTCATAATCAACCTGCAAAAATAAAGAGAATGTTAATGAAATACAGATAATGTATGAAAAAAAAGTTTTAGTTAATACCTGATTCCGCAACCACTTAATGAAGTGTTGATCTTTCCTTTTGTCTACGTCACTTGTGGATATACCAGGAAATGTTTCTTCGACTTGAGAAACAAATAGGCTGTAAAATCACATTTTATAGGAATGAATCTCTCGCAATTATACAATTAATTATACTTATATGTGTTTCGAAGTGTCAATATATGTTACCTTTCAAAATAACGCATCAATGGATCTTCGCAATTGAGTAGAATATAGGTGTGTGCACTATGAGCGTCTTCTTCACTCGACCACCAAACCTCTTTAGACTTCCCACCGAGTCGCCCAATCTGGCTAAAGATGTCTGGAACACCAGCAACTGCATATGTTGGCGCAACACCACCATCATCATATCTTCTTGGAGCTCTTCTCCGTGTACGTACTTTTGACGCAAAGTAGTACGATGTGAAGTGAGAAACTTCTTCCGTCAAACTTCCAGCAATTATAGAACCTTCAACTTTGGCGAGGTTCTTTGCTTTTCCCTTCAAATATTTCATGGCTCGCTCATACTGATACATCCATCCGTAATGTACAGGTCCACGAAGCAATGCCTCATATGGGAGGTGGACAGCTAGATGCTCCATGACGTCAAAAAATCCGGGAGGAAATATCTTCTCCAAGTTGCACAATAAGATGGGAATGTTCTCCTGAAGCTGTTCCACAACTTCTTCTTTAAGAGTGCGTGTGCTCAGATCCCTGAAAAATGCTCCAATGCCTTTTATATTCAAAAAAAATTAAACACATTGTTAGTCATATATTATTTTGTAAATTATTGTGATATAATACACTACGTACCTGCAAGTGCTTCATGTACGTTTGTTGGAAGTAGCTCCGCAAATGCAAAGGGCAGTAGTCGTTGCATAAATACATGACAATCATGACTCTTCATCCCGGAGAACTTTTGACCCTTTTCAACACATCTAGAGAGATTCGAAACATACCCATCGGGGAACTTCACTTCTGATGCCACCCAGTTGAACAACACCGACTTTTTTTCTGAAGATAATCTGAATATCGGAACGGGAACTTGTCCATTGCTTTTAATATGTAACTCGCTTCTTGAGCAAATATCCGGCAAGTCCAACCTCGATTTTATGTTGTCTTTTGTCTTCCCTGGGACATTCAATATTGTATTCATGATGTTCTCAAAGAAATTCTTCTCTATATGCATCACATCGAGGTTGTGGCGCAGAAGAAGATCCTTCCAATATGGCAACTCCCAAAATATACTCTTCTTGTGCCAGTTGTGATGAACACCGTAAGAATCTGGCATATTACGAGGGACATGCCAATTACCACCCCAACGAACTGTTTCGTTAGCTCCGTAGTAGTCGATTTGCGCTTCAATTTGTTCTCCAGTTAGATATGGAGGAGGAGTGTCTCTCACAACCCTTTTGTGCCTAAACAAATTCTTGTTTCTTCGGTAAGGATGGCCAATGGGAAGAAATCGACGGTGACAATCAAACCAACTTGTCTTCCTACCATTCTTCAGTTGAAACGCATCTGTCGTTCCATTACAATATGGACAAGCTAATCTCCCATGTGTAGTCCATCCAGACAACATCCCATAGGCAGGAAAATCACTTATGGTCCACAAAAGCATCGCTCGCATCGTAAAATTCGTCTTCGTTGAACAGTCATACGTCCTCACCCCTGTTGACCACAAATCCTTCAACTCTTTTATCAGTGGTTGTAGGAAAACATCCAGGGACCTTTTTGGATGGTTCGGACCAGGTATTAATATGGTCAAGAATAGTAACTCCCGTTGCATGCACATCTCCGGTGGCAGGTTGTATGGAGTAAGAAAGACTGGCCACAATGAATATTGTCTCCCTGACATTCCGAACGGACTAAATCCATCTGTGCATAATCCGAGATACACATTCCGGATATTGCTAGCGAAATCTGGATGTACTTTGTTGAAATGTTTCCAGGCTCTTGCATCTGATGGATGAGTCATCTCACCATCCGTCTGAGTATGCTCGGCATGCCATCTCATCTTTCCAGCAGTCTGCTCTGATTGATACAATCTTTTCAATCTGTCTGTAATTGGTAGGTACCACATCCTTTGGTACGGTACCCTATTACGTCCCCGTCCTTGCGGCTTGAATCGTGGCTTCTTGCAGAATCGACATTCTTCTAGCTTCTCATCATCTCCCCAATAGATCATGCAGTTGTCGATGCAAACATCTATCATCTCCGAAGGCAACCCAAGACTATAAACCAGTTTCTGAATCTCATAATAAGAATCAGCAGACACATTGTCTTCCGGCAAATACTCTTTAAACAAGTCCGCCCATTCGTTCATGCAACTTTCAGGTAGATTGTGATCAGTTTTAATATTCATCATTCTAGCAGCTAACGACAATTTAGAGAGACCTTCTCTACAACCACTGTAAAGTGGTTGATTCGCCGCGTTTAACATTTCGTAAAACTTTTTTGCATCTATATTAGGTTCTTCATCTTCATCATGAGCTACGAATGCATCAGCTACCATATCATGAACCCTATCATAATCTACCATCTCCTCCTGATGGTAACTATGTTCATTATGCAAATGATGATCAACCGGTTCTTTTTCCTGAAAATTGCTATTACTACTACTAGCTTCATTCTGATCATAATTAAAACCTTCTCCATGTTGAAACCAGATATAGTAATTTGGCGTGAAACCTCTATTTATTAAATGCTTCCAAACATTTTCACGGTTTGCCAGTTTCGAATTGTTGCATTTCCGACAAGGACAGAACATCTTACCACTTTCTTGGGCGAGCGGTGTTGAATCTGCTTGATGCATAAATGTCTCCAGACCCGCAAGGTATTCTTTCGTCACTCTCCCGTTAGCATCTCTATGCATATACATCCACTTCCGCAACTCGTAAATAGTCCCGGAGCCAGCCATTTTTTTTCTTTCACGTTTTTTGTTGTTGGTGTGTTTAAAATGATGTTCAAACATCCATATTTATAGGAAAATTCGAATCTGGTAGTTGTAATTTTGCTATGAATTTACGACGAAAATTAATTAGGTGGGCAAAAAAAACGTGTAACACCTATAAAGTTGGTGGATTCAAAAATTTCCTCGCTAAATACACGTAAACTATTCCCTCGTAAATACCACGCAAAGTTTACGTCGTATTTACGAGGAAATAGTTTTTCCTCGTAAAATACTTTAAAAAATACATCCACTTAACGACGAAAATTAACGAGGAAAAACAATCCTCGTAAATTTGCGTCGAGTTTACGACGAATTTACGTGAAAAACTAAAGTCATCGTTATTTCCTCGTAACGTAACGACAAAACTGTTTCGTCGTAAAGTGGATGTAACTTTACGAGTATTTTACGAGGAAAAACTATTTCCTCGTAAATACGACGTAAACTTTGCGTGGTATTTACGAGGGAATAGTTTACGTGTATTTAGCGAGGAAATTTTTGAATCCACCAACTTTATAGGTGTTACACGTTTTTTTTGCCCACCTAATTAATTTTCGTCGTAAATTCATAGCAAAATTACAACTACCAGATTCGAATTTTCCTATAAATATGGATGTTTAAACATCATTTTAAACACACCAACAACAAAAAACGTGAAAGAAAAAAAAATGGCTGGCTCCGGGAATATTTACGAGTTGCGGAAGTGGATGTATATGCATAGAGATGCTAACGGGAGAGTGACGAAAGAATACCTTGCGGGTCTGGAGACATTTATGCATCAAGCAGATTCAACACCGCTCGCCCAAGAAAGTGGTAAGATGTTCTGTCCTTGTCGGAAATGCAACAATTCGAAACTGGCAAACCGTGAAAATGTTTGGAAGCATTTAATAAATAGAGGTTTCACGGCAAATTACTATATCTGGTTTCAACATGGAGAAGGTTTTAATTATGATCAGAATGAAGCTAGTAGTAGTAATAGCAATTTTCAGGAAAAAGAACCGGTTGATCATCATTTGCATAATGAACATAGTTACCATCAGGAGGAGATGGTAGATTATGATAGGGTTCATGATATGGTAGCTGATGCATTCGTAGCTCATGATGGAGATGAAGAACCTAATATAGATGCAAAAAAGTTTTACGAAATGTTAAACGCGGCGAATCAACCACTTTACAGTGGTTGTAGAGAAGGTCTCTCTAAATTGTCGTTAGCTGCTAGAATGATGAATATTAAAACTGATCACAATCTACCTGAAAGTTGCATGAACGAATGGGCGGACTTGTTTAAAGAGTATTTGCCGGAAGACAATGTGTCTGCTGATTCTTATTATGAGATTCAGAAACTGGTTTATAGTCTTGGGTTGCCTTCGGAGATGATAGATGTTTGCATCGACAACTGCATGATCTATTGGGGAGATGATGAGAAGCTAGAAGAATGTCGATTCTGCAAGAAGCCACGATTCAAGCCGCAAGGACGGGGACGTAATAGGGTACCGTACCAAAGGATGTGGTACCTACCAATTACAGACAGATTGAAAAGATTGTATCAATCAGAGCAGACTGCTGGAAAGATGAGATGGCATGCCGAGCATACTCAGACGGATGGTGAGATGACTCATCCATCAGATGCAAGAGCCTGGAAACATTTCAACAAAGTACATCCAGATTTCGCTAGCAATATCCGGAATGTGTATCTCGGATTATGCACAGATGGATTTAGTCCGTTCGGAATGTCAGGGAGACAATATTCATTGTGGCCAGTCTTTCTTACTCCATACAACCTGCCACCGGAGATGTGCATGCAACGGGAGTTACTATTCTTGACCATATTAATACCTGGTCCGAACCATCCAAAAAGGTCCCTGGATGTTTTCCTACAACCACTGATAAAAGAGTTGAAGGATTTGTGGTCAACAGGGGTGAGGACGTATGACTGTTCAACGAAGACGAATTTTACGATGCGAGCGATGCTTTTGTGGACCATAAGTGATTTCCCTGCCTATGGGATGTTGTCTGGATGGACTACACATGGGAGATTAGCTTGTCCATATTGTAATGGAACGACAGATGCGTTTCAACTGAAGAATGGTAGGAAGACAAGTTGGTTTGATTGTCACCGTCGATTTCTTCCCATTGGCCATCCTTACCGAAGAAACAAGAATTTGTTTAGGCACAAAAGGGTTGTGAGAGACACTCCTCCTCCATATCTAACTGGAGAACAAATTGAAGCGCAAATCGACTACTACGGAGCTAACGAAACAGTTCGTTGGGGTGGTAATTGGCATGTCCCTCGTAATATGCCAGATTCTTACGGTGTTCATCACAACTGGCACAAGAAGAGTATATTTTGGGAGTTGCCATATTGGAAGGATCTTCTTCTGCGCCACAACCTCGATGTGATGCATATAGAGAAGAATTTCTTTGAGAACATCATGAATACAATATTGAATGTCCCAGGGAAGACAAAAGACAACATAAAATCGAGGTTGGACTTGCCGGATATTTGCTCAAGAAGCGAGTTACATATTAAAAGCAATGGACAAGTTCCCGTTCCGATATTCAGATTATCTTCAGAAAAAAAGTCGGTGTTGTTCAACTGGGTGGCATCAGAAGTGAAGTTCCCCGATGGGTATGTTTCGAATCTCTCTAGATGTGTTGAAAAGGGTCAAAAGTTCTCCGGGATGAAGAGTCATGATTGTCATGTATTTATGCAACGACTACTGCCCTTTGCATTTGCGGAGCTACTTCCAACAAACGTACATGAAGCACTTGCAGGTACGTAGTGTATTATATCACAATAATTTACAAAATAATATATGACTAACAATGTGTTTAATTTTTTTTTGAATATAAAAGGCATTGGAGCATTTTTCAGGGATCTGAGCACACGCACTCTTAAAGAAGAAGTTGTGGAACAGCTTCAGGAGAACATTCCATCTTATTGTGCAACTTGGAGAAGATATTTCCTCCCGGATTTTTTGACGTCATGGAGCATCTAGCTGTCCACCTCCCATATGAGGCATTGCTTCGTGGACCTGTACATTACGGATGGATGTATCAGTATGAGCGAGCCATGAAATATTTGAAGGGAAAAGCAAAGAACCTCGCCAAAGTTGAAGGTTCTATAATTGCTGGAAGTTTGACGGAAGAAGTTTCTCACTTCACATCGTACTACTTTGCGTCAAAAGTACGTACACGGAGAAGAGCTCCAAGAAGATATGATGATGGTGGTGTTGCGCCAACATATGCAGTTGCTGGTGTTCCAGACATCTTTAGCCAGATTGGGCGACTCGGTGGGAAGTGTAAAGAGGTTTGGTGGTCGAGTGAAGAAGACGCTCATAGTGCACACACCTATATTCTACTCAATTGCGAAGATCCATTGATGCGTTATTTTGAAAGGTAACATATATTGACACTTCGAAACACATATAAGTATAATTAATTGTATAATTGCGAGAGATTCATTCCTATAAAATGTGATTTTACAGCCTATTTGTTTCTCAAGTCGAAGAAACATTTCCTGGTATATCCACAAGTGACGTAGACAAAAGGAAAGATCAACACTTCATTAAGTGGTTGCGGAATCAGGTATTAACTAAAACTTTTTTTTCATACATTATCTGTATTTCATTAACATTCTCTTTATTTTTGCAGGTTGATTATGACGACGACGATGCAGATTATCCTAAGTGGTTACACGAAGTAATTCAATCTCCACTTGTAAAGGTCACCACATCACAGATGTATTTCACACGGGGCTATACTTTTCATACATATGACTATGGTAGACAGCGGGCGACCAGTAACTATGGAATATGTGTGAAAGGGGAAACAGATTTCTACGGGATCTTGACGGAGATTATTGAAGTCGAATTTCCAGGGATACTGAAGCTGAAATGCGTCCTCTTCAAATGTGAATGGTTCGACCCCGTCGTCAACAGAGGTGTTCGGTCTAACAAATTCGGTGTAGTTGATGTCAACGGTGGACGAAGGTACAACAAATTCGAGCCTTTCATCTTAGCTTCACAAGCAGACCAAGTTAGCTTCCTTCCATACCCTCGGATGAGAGATTCAGGTATAAATTGGTTAGCAGTGATCAAAGTTACACCTCGAGGACGAATCATCAGTGGAGAAGAACCACCATTGCAAGAAGAACAGATAAATGAAGTCGAGGAACCTGAACAAGAAATTGATGACATCCTTCTCATTGATCCGCATAATCACGAGTACGAAGATCTTACCGATGATGCCACAGACGAAGCTGTTGAAGACGAGTTTAATGAAAATGATGATGTTTCTAGTGATGACGAGAATGTCGATGTATCCGATTGATGTATTTGTTCTATGAATAAGATGAGGGAGTTTTTTTATGAATAAGATAATGTGGGGTTTGTTTTATGAATAAGGAATGCTGGGAGTTTGTTTTATGAATAAGCAAATGTGGGATATTGTGGTTTGGAATGGAAATAAAGATGGAGTTTGGAATATATGAAGTAGAAAATAAGGAATATGGGGTTTGGGGTTTCAGGTTTCTGGATTAAAGATGGGGGTTTGGAATATATGAAGTAGAAAATTAAAGATGGGGGTTTGGGTTTCGGGTTTCGGGTTTCGGGTTTGGGGTTTCGGGTTTGGGGTTTCGGGTTTCGGGTTTTTGGGTTTCGGGTTTAGGGTATGGGGTTTGGGGGTTGGGGTTTCGGGTTTCGGGTTTCTGATTCTAGGGATTTAAACATAACACTCGTTAATTCCACGTAAGCACAAATCGTCGTAAAGTCCACGTAGGATGAAATCGTCGTAAAGTCCACGCAGGATGAAATCGTCGTAAAGTCCACGTAGGATGAAATCGTCGTAAAGTCCACGTAGCATAAAATTGTCGTAAAGTCCACGTAGGATTAAATCGTCGTAAAAACCACGTAAGACAACGAGGAAATAACGACGAAACCTAAAATTAAATATGGGGTTTGGAATATATGAAGTAGAAAATTAAATATGGGGGTTGGAATATATGAAGTAGAAAATAAGGAATATGGGGTTGGGGTTTCGGGTTTCGGGTTTCGGGTTTCGGGGTTGGGGTTTCGGGTTTCAGGTTTCGGGTTTGGGGTTCTAGGGATATATGAAGTAGAAAATTAAAGATGGGGGTTTGGAATATATGAAGTAGAAAATTAAAGATGGGGGTTTGGGTTTCGGGTTTCGGGTTTGGGGTTCGGGTTTGGGGTTTGGGGTTTCGGGTTTTTGGGTTTCGGGTTCGGGGGTTCGGGTTTGGGGTTCGAGTTTCGGGTTTCGGGTTTCGGGTTCGGGGTTTCGGTTTTCGGGTTTCGGGTTTGGGGTTCGGGTTTCGGGTTTGGGGTTTGGAATATAAGAAGTAGAAAATTAAAGATGGGGGTTTGGAATATATGAAGTAAAAATAAGGAATGGGGGTTTGGGGTTTCGGGTTTCGGGTTTCGGGTTTCGGGTTCGGGTTTGGGGTTTCGGGTTTCAGGTTTCGGGTTTGGGGTTCTAGGGATATATGAAGTAGAAAATTAAAGATGGGGGGTTGGAATATATATGAAGTAGAAAATTAAAGATGGGGGTTTGGGTTTCGGGTTTCGGGTTTGGGGGTTTCGGGTTGGGGTTTGGGGTTCGGGTTAGGTTTCGGGTTCGGTTTTTTCGGGTTTGGGGTTTCGAGTTTCGGGGTTCGGGTTTCGGGTTTCGGGGTTTCAGGTTTCGGGTTTCGGGTTTGGGGGTTTCGGGTTTCGGGTTTGGGGTTTGGAATATAAGAAGTAGAAAATTAAAGATGGGGGTTTGGAATATATGAAGTAGAAAATAAGGAATCTGGGGTTTGGGGTTTGGGGTTTCGGGTTTCGGGTTTGGGGTTTCGGGTTTGGGGTTTCGGGTTTGGGTTTTGGGGTTTGGGGTTGGGTTTGGGGTTTGGGGTTTCGGGTTTGGGGTTCTAGGGATTTAAACATAACACTCGTTAATTCCACGTAGGATGAAATCGTCGTAAAGACCACGTAAAAAGATTTAAACATAAATCACGTTAATTCCACGTAAGCAAAATCGTCGTAAAGTCCACGTAAAGAAAAACACGGGCCTTTGTGATTCCTCGCCATTTCCTCGTAAAAAAAACACGGGCCTTTGTAACTGCTCGCTATTTCGTCGTAAATTTACGACGAATTTGCGACGATATGTAATCTTATATATACACCCGACCGCTCACTCTTTCTTTCCTCTCTACTTCCTCTCTACTTCCTCTCCATTTCGTAGCAATGGTAAGCCTGATTCCTCTCTAATTTGGTTAGTTTAGGATAGATTAGGTGGTTAGTATAGGGAATTTAGATAGGTTTGCGGATTTTATGTTATTTAGTGTTGATTAGGTGGATAATGTTGGAAAATATATTGTTGATGTTAATTTTAAAAATTTCATTTTTTTTTCCAGGTTCGAAAAGGAAGACTTACTGCCCATTACAGAGAGATCTTCGGTGAGCCGGGTAGTCGTTTAGACCCGGCCTCTTCTTCCGCTCCCAGTTCTTCGGGCCAGGAGACTGTCCCCGAGACTCAGTACACTCAGAGAGTCTCTGGGTCTACTTCTTCTAGTGCACCATCGGCTCCTCATGTGCCTCCTCCGATGCCTCCTCCTGTGCCTCCTCCGATGGCACCTCCGATGGTCGCTGATATTCATCCTGATCTGATGGTGCCTCCGAGTGCTCCTTACTCGCAGTACACGGTAGAGGACATTCTCAGTCTGCCAGGCAGAGAAGGTTTACCAGTCATCGACCCAGACCGACCGGACGGAACGTTGTGGTATGTTGCATTAATTTTTTTAATTCGTTTAAATATCTTTTATAACATTAAAAAATAATTTATATTTTAAATTTGTATTTTCCAGGTGGGGGGTTGACGGATGTCTTGCATCGGACGTAACCGACACGATCAAGGGTTACTTCTCCATGCCACATCCAAACTGGAGTAAGACGCCTCACTACGTCAGAAAGACGTGGTTCAAAATTTACGCTGTAAGTTTCTATTAATTAATTATATATATTTTAATTTTTTCATGATTTATATATATACTTTCTAAAAAACTAATTGTTAATTTATTTTTTCCAACAGCAAAAATATAATTGGGCTTTGGGGATCACTGAGAGGGTGAGGAAGAAGTTTAACGCGAAAGCGAAAGTTCGCTTGTTGGACACGGTCTCCAACTGGAAGGGTGACTGGATCGTGAAGGGGTATGAGCGTGGCAAACCCGCTGAGCTCACCACGGACGTGTGGGATGGCCTCATCCGTTATTGGCGCCTTCCTGATTCGATTAGAATCGCCCAGGCTTGCTCTAACTCCCGTAACACGGTCGATGAGCACGGGAACGGGCCGATGCTTCACACTACGGGCCAAAAACCCCACGCCGGTGTCCGTTTGGAAATGGTAATTAAATATTTTATTAAATAATTTTTTAATAATTATATTAATTTATTCTAACTTTCTTAACTGTTTTTTAGGCCAAAGAGACGGGACATCTCCCGTCTCTTATGGAACTTTACGAGAGGACCCACAAGAACAAGGCGGGCGTATTTGTAGATGGCAAGTCCGAGCAAATCTACAACGACGTAGTTGCTCGGGTTGAAGACCGCCAGACTCAGCTGACCCAGCAGTCTACCGACGGATTACCCGTCACCTTATCCACACTTGAAGTGGATAAGATTTACGAGGAGGTAAATTTTCAAAAAAATTAATTTTTAATTATTCATTTAATTTAACTTTAAATATTTACTTACAATATTTATTTTTTGTTTTTAAGGTTGTCCCTAAAAAAAAGGGACGGACGTTGGGTATTGGTTCCGTCAACGATGTTCCGAGAGCGACATCGTCTTATGGTCAGCGACGGGATGATGAAGTCACGGAGCTGCGTAGAGAGTCCGCTCAGCTGCGTAACGAGTTGACCGCGACAAAATCTCGTATGGGTGGAGTCGAGGGCTTCTTGGACGTTATTGCGGCCACAAATCCGGAATGGGAGTCCATGTTGAGGAACATGCGACAACAACATCCCATTCATGGCGAGTCATCCGACGACGTACATAACGAGGCGGATGTTACGAGGAGGAGTGATGAATTCTACCGGGCGATGAACGACCCTTAGTTTTTTTTTTGTTGTTGTATTATATAAATTCAAAACTTATTTATTTATAAAATATTTTCATATGAATTTATTTTTATTTTGAATTTTAATTTATTATTAAATTAAATAATTTTAATTATTTTTTAATTATATTTTAAAATTCTGTAAAATAATAAAAACGAAGTAAATTCGTAGCTAAAGTACGACCTCTTTACGTGGAAATCTTACGAGGAAATGACGAGAAACTGTTTACGAGTATTTTACGAGGAATTATTTACGAGGAAATAACGAGGAAATGTTTACGACTATTTTACGAGGAAATCATTTCGTGGTTGTTACGTGTATTTTGCGAGGAAATCTTTCAAGGTATTTACGTGTAGATTACGAGGAACTGTTTTCGAGTTATTTACGAGGAATTGTAACGACGTCCTTACGGGGAATTGTAGCGACGTCTTTACGACGAAATATATTCCTCGCTAAGTTACGACGAATTAGCGAGGAAATATGTGTTACGACGGACGTGTAACGAGCAAACGCGTTTCCTCGCTAATTCGTCGTAAAGCCTCTTTTACGACGAAATAACGAGGAAAACCGCCCTCGTTAAGATTATGTTTTCTTGTAGTGAAAATAATTTTTATTAAAGTGTAAAAATGTATTTTACCCAAGGGTTAACTAATCTAGACTCAGGGTTTAGAGTTAAGGGGTGGGGTTTTGGGGATAGGGTTTCAAATTTTAAAAAATAAAAAATAAATATTAAAAATTTCAAAATAAAATTGGGCTATTTTGGTAATTTCTTTCTTGAGGGCTATTTTTGTGACAAAAACTTAAAAATAGTTATTTGAGAGAATTGCCCATTATTTAAACCAAACCAATTTATATGTTAAGTTAGCTACTCTGACATATGTTATTCAAATTTATATGTAATATATTCTATTATTTATAGATTTTTTTTAAAAATTAAAGCATATAATAAATTTTAATTTTTTTTAATAATTTAACTTGGTTATCCAAATCTGAACTGAATCCTCAATGATCTGAACCGAACACGAAATCCCAAACAGACCCGAAAACAAACCCGAACGCCTACCCCTAATCACTATTATATATCCTATATGTGTCATCGTAGGTTACAAAAATATGTGTTATCATATAATTAATTGTATTTTATACGTACCATCAAATAAGTAATCTTATAATTAATAATATTTTATACGTACAATCATATAAATAATCACATATATTATATTTTTAAATTTCAATATGAAATAGAAAAACCATAATTTAAGTTGGTGTTTGAAATTGGACTTTGTATTGTATTTTTCTTATATATATTGAAAACATGTTTATAATGGTTATTGGAAAATATGTTAGTAAAAATAAATTTTTGAATATATGTATATTTTTGAATGAATTTTTGATATAAATCAATTTTAAATTATTATTTTGATTTGAATATGTATATCAGGTAACATAATCACATTACTTTTTAATACCCCATGTAATGGATTTTTAATTTTTTTAATAGCATAAGTCAATTACTTTTTTTTAACTTACTATTATCTTTATTTCCAAACAGCATTATATTTATTTTTTTACTATTATTCATTCATGTTTCTAAACAAATATTAAATATACTTCTATTTTAATAAAATAGATTTAATTAAGTCGCTTTGAATACTGGAATGAAATTAAAACAAATGACGAAAGAGTTTTACTTAAAAAGTCACCCTGCGACTCACGTTATCATAAATGTCAAATGTTGCGGTGTCGAATCTTGTGCCCGTTTGACTATAACTCTCCCAAAAATATATTCTGCTAATTTCATTTGTCCAGAACTATCATTTGATTAAGAAAGGGTAATTTCAACATTTTTTACTCAAACCGGATATGTGTTTGCTTATGCATACGAGATAATATTTATCCAAATAGGTATAACAAATAACCCAAATAAACAAGAGACGAAATTTGACTGACGCAAGTTTCTTTTCCTCGAGAAGAAATAAAACTCAATTATAATAGTAAGCCAATTCTTTAAAAAAAATCAACAGAACTTATTATATAGTATATACTATGTTTTAAAAAATAATATGAAACATTCAAGAGTTGACTGGAGTTTGTTTTTCTGTAATGAACCCGTGCATCGTTTCTCCTCCTACGATATTTTTTGTATACAAGTCAGATCTTAAAGTTAAAGTCTATACTTAACTTTGAACAAAAAAAAAACTATACTTAAACAACATGTTAACTGTATAGATGCGTGACAATTGTCGTCAGATAATTTTCCACCACCAAGCTTGCTAAGGGTCATTATTCTACAAACTAGTATAATACAATATATGAAATTATATCTCAATCCGCGTAACCGGACGGATTTTTGTTTTGTTTTATTTTATATAAATATTTTGTTTTCAATTCTAAATTGGTATATGTCTATCAATTTTTAAAACATAATAAGTTTACGGTATATTTTTTTCATTGAATAGATTGTTTTAAACTTTCACATGTATTTGTATCTTCTTCTATATATATATATATATGTATATAGTTTCGGATTATTATTTCATTATTAAAATCGTTACTATATATATAAAGATTAGTAAAATATTATTTTATTGTCATATTCAAAGATATAGTAACATTTCAAAAATTTAGAAAGTTTTTTAAAAATTAAACTTTTCGCTTCATAGATTTATATTATCGAGTAAATATTTAAACATTTAGTTTTTGTTTAATTTTTAAAATAAACTATATAGTTTAAAATTTGTTTTCATTGGTTTAAGGTATTAAAAATTAATCATTGTTAGATAATATGATTTTTGTTATTTAAATTTTTTTTTTTTATAATTTTATAAATTAACATCCACAAATATTTAAATATTTTAACATATGGAGGTATAGTATTACAACATTAAATTATATCTATTTAATTTATATTATCTATAAGTCCAATGGATCATTTATTCTTTAAATCCAATTATTGATAACTCAACAAAAATTTCTGGTAGGCCCAAAATTTAAATGATAAGATTAGAGATTAAATGTAACATGACTTTTTATGAATAGGTTCATTAGGTCAATTTTTTAAAAAATCACACATGAATCAAAATTCTGACTTCTGTTTTAATATATAAGATATGAAATTATCATCACATAGATGCTTACATTCAAAATATAACAGATTACAAAAATGTACCATGTAGCGATATTTATATCGAACTTGGTACGTTGAAATGATGTCAATATCAATTATTATAGAATCAATGATTCTAATCTGATATTCTTTTAGTTTCACAAAGATATATGTTTTACGACAAAAATTGATATATTTTTGTGTTTTCTATGAAAATATTGTAAACTTCATAAAAATAATAATTAGTTTTATTGAATTATTATTGGTTAAAAGTTATTAAAAATTAAAAATTAAAGAAAACGATACATTTATTATAGTGATTTAATGTATTTTTTTAATAAGTGCGAAAACACTAAAAAATCTATTTTTATGAAACGGATGGAGTAGTTTCATTGGCCATTCCCATTGGTGGCAATGAATTACTTTTTCGCATTTTTTATTAAGAAATTTTAGATTAAAATACCCAATAAACACAATAAATATTTTAATCACCATACCACCAAATTGGTCGGCTGTAATTTTTTTTGATAAAGAAAAAAACTATATATGTGTTAGTCAAAAAAAAAGAAAAAACTATATATGTACAATACCAGCTTTTTGTTGTATAAGAGCATGTTTATCCCTAAGAAACCCAGTGGGGGGTTTTAGGTTTTTTTTGTTTAAAAAAAAAAAAAAAGCAAACCAATCGCGGACCGCCACGAATCAGTGGGGTCCGCGAACAGTGTAAGAAATTCATTAAAATCGGTTCTTAATTAGTAGTTTTTGTAACTGATTTTTAAGGGTTTTGTGGAGGTCTACACACTAAAAACCCCACTAAAAACCCCGGATAAACATGCTCTAAGTGTAGTATATAACTCTAACAATTGATAATATCACTAAATCAACTGATTTAATTTTTATATAAAGAAAAAAAAATTGTAGTTGACTTATCAAACCGAAAGACGAATCCGTCACTGCATACACGTAAGATAACTATCAAATTCTTGCGATAAATATTTTTTTCCACTATTGTCTTGATAATATATATTTTTTTAACTGATCAGCCTGTTGATGCTATCTTTTTCTACCAAGTTGACCAACATAGTGACGGAGGCGGCCACATCTTTAACCTGCGCCAGTTTAATTCCAACCATATGTTATAAGAGTTATATAATTTAATTTGTAATATTTTACAAAATTCTCTTTTGAAATACAAGTTAAAAAAATGTTTATAGACATTCATAGGAGTCAAATAACCCCTTTCCATGGAGGTAGCTCCGCCATTGACCAACAAGATCATTGATAGAGTTTTACTTCACCCTGTTGTCTAGGTTTCACAAAAATGTAAATCTATATTAAAAAGTTTTGGCCTTGTTTGTTTATTGGTCTGGTAAAACAAATTCTTAGACTTTAGTAAAAACAGTTGGGTATATAGATTTATATTCGATGTTACCAGTCAACTTTTCTAATACATTTCTCGGAAGAATGTTGTTGAAACAAGTCAGATACTATATGAAGAAAAAGATAAGTTATGTTGATGGCATTAATGCTTGAGGTTAACTACTTTTCTATGATTAGGAAGTCAAAAGAAATGTTGATTTCTCGTGTTCAACGCAATATGAATTTTGAATGCAACGGATAAAATTCAATGGAGAAATACATGAACATGTTCATGCCATGTAATCCATTAATGCTCTGATGCTCGTCGCATGTATGTGGATGACGAATTGAGGCTCTCTCTCCGTATCTCTCTCTAGCGGCGACTTCTTCAGATCTACTTTTGCTCAGTCTGGTTTTTGCTCCGGCCCAGACTGCGAACGGCGGCGGGTACCGGCGTCCGGAGGCGCCTTCCTCTCTCTCCTCTGCTCATTTTCTCTTTGCTACATCGTCGTCTCTCTCACTCTCTCTGCCTTGTCCGACGCTCTGCTCTGGAGACTGCCCGAGTTAGTCTTTACTGCAGGAAAGCTCCGGCTTCGGCGACGCTTTAGGTGTGGATCTCTGTCTGTGTAGTCGGCGTTTAGGGTTAGGGTGAAGACTGGATTTGAGGTTTTACTTTCTCAGATCTAGTTTCGCCTTGTGATTTGGAGGCCTGAGAGATTCAGTGCAGACTCTCTACTCGTGCTGGTATCATGTGCTATCCGAAGGTTTCTCTTCGTTGGTGAGTGGAGACGAGCTCTTCTTGTTCTCCTCAGCTAGGCGTCTTACTGTGGGGAGATGTTTAGTTTCAGCTCAGGATCGGCGATGGGGCTTCATGTTCGGTCTCCCTATCAGCGCGTGCACGGGTGGTTAGTGGCTGCGTGGCGGTTATCTTCTCCGTGGGTTTCCGTGTGTGGTTTAAGTTTGGAGGTCAAGCTCTGTTGTCCATGGCTGAAGTTTTTTCTTCTCCGTCAACTACACGGTCTTTGTCTGTCCATCTCGCTTCATTGTTTCTCCAGTGCTCTGCATCTCCATGATCCAGAGCCATCTTCCTAACCGCTTCTTGGGGTTCCTAGACTCTCCGTCGACGGCTTCCTCCCCGAGGCGCAGAAGAGTCCAGTCCAGGTTCTCTGTGCCAGAGCAAGGCGCTGGTTAGAAGCTTCGATGGTGTCATTCGGTCCCTTCTAGCAGTGTTGTTCCTTGTGTGGAAGGTTATGAAGATCAAGACTCAGTGGTTCCTCCTCACCAGCCCAAGTTCTGGCTTAGTTGACGGCGTTTGGAGCTCTGTCTTCCTCCTTGGGAGATCCTTCTGTCAGTTCTCGGCGGTGGGTGCATGTGAGTAGTTCTCTTCCCTCGAACTTGTCATCTGAGTGAAGCAGACTTCTGTAGCAACACGTGTGGAGGCCTGAGGGTGCATCCGCCTCTCTTTGTGGTCTCTCTATTCCTTCGGTTGGTGTTGAGCGGTGGCAGCTCGTTTCGTCATTTCTGTCCAAATAAATGCGTCGGCGTTCCTGCCTTTGTGATGGTGTCTCCGCGGCAGTAGCCTCCCCGGTTTGGAGGTTTGTGGCGGCTGGCTGCTCATCTTTATGAGACGGACACCGGGTATCAGCCAATTTCTACCGGGTTCGTGCTCACGGGCTTAACAGCAGCTCATTCTCATCCAACGGCTTCAATTGGTCTCTTGCTTCCTTTCCTTACAGTCGTGGCAATACTCCGTGATAGATGATTTGCGTTGTTAAGATTGCCTTCGTTTTTAGTTCTGTTATTCGTTGTTATTGTTGTGTTGTTAGTGTAGTTCGTTAATATGCTCTTAGTTTCTATGTTGTTCAGTCAAAAACTCGAAAATGGTAATGAATTTAACATTTTTACCAAAAAACAAAAAAAATGTGTGTGGATGAGGTGATTTCACTACAATAGACTTATATAATATTCTAAATATATAAGATTTTAAATAGAATCCCATGTTTGGTGTTAATTTGATGTTCATCATCAATAGTACTCATACAGTAAATTTGAAATTAATATATTCTAGACTTAGAAAAAATGTATGGAAAAAAGTTTATAAAAATCTCAAAGTTTCAAAATTAGGCCATTTTAAGCATGAACTTTTTACTGAACAACTTAAATCACTAAGTTTCATTGATTTGCATTTTAAATCACAATTTTTTGTTGACAGAACCATATTGGGCACATTGTTAAGTGAATTAACAGAACCTTAAACTACGTTAACTAAATGGTGTCTAATAAATGTTCAACAAAACTATGTAGTTTTACTATGTTAATTTAGCATGTGTTTTTGGTAATGAAATTTTGGCAGCAATTTGCTTGATATTGAGCACTACCTATTGACACAAGATGAACAAAAAGACATAAACCAAACCATAAAAAAAATGTATACAGAACGAGAATGAATTCAACAAAGAGTAATAAACTGACAGTCAAAACATAATCATTACACAATAAAACACAACTCATTTTTAGCATTCAACCCATGCTCTTCAACCTTGTGATCCAGGTTCTTGTGAAACACCTTGTCCTTGAGATTGTCTTTGTCTTTGTGTTTGTGATCCTTGTTGTGGTTGTGAAACTCCTCCCTAATTCAGAAAACAATAAAATATATGATACAAACAAAACTGAAATGTGTCAAATAAACTGAAAATTTCAGTGACATACAAACCTGTTTTTTTGGTCGTTCCCTTGGCCTCTTTGGTTGACTCTCAACACTTGAATTTGTACAACCTTGCTTATTGTGTCCATCTTCCTTGCAGTTTGAGCATGTTATCACTCTCTTCTGGCGTGTTAATGTAGTCTTACTTGATCCAGATTCATTCCTTCCTTTCCTCCTAGCATAGTTACTTGGCCTTCCCGGATTACCTCTTCTCCATGGTGGTGGCAAGACAGCTAGCCTATTCAATCTAGGCCGCAACATCATCCCTTGTACATGCTTTATACCATCTTTATATTTTCTTGCCACTTCTTTGTTGTGTAATACTCATTCACATAAGCTTCAACCTTTTCTTTCTTACCTATTATAACACTTGCGGCATGAACACAAGGCATTCCAACCATCTGCCACTTCCTGCAACCACAAGTCTTCTCATTAATATCAACCACATAGTTCACATTATTGTGTTCTACCTTATGCAAATTATTTTTGGCCATGTAGCGGGTGCAATTTTGTGACCCAGTTATCGCTTTTTCTATCTCACAATGGCTCTTTTTGTGAACCTTGTCTTCAACCTTTCAGCAATAATGGACCTCTTTGTGTTACACACCATACACTGTCTCCTAATATCCTCTAGCAAGTCTAGTAAAGGCTTTTTCCTTGCTTCTCGGATAGTTTTATTAAAATACTCACTGAGATTATTGAGATTGTCATTGCAGCATGTTACAATATTCCTGAAAAAAGCTCTAGACCATGATTCAGGATTGGTATTTTGCAGAGAATTATAAGCATGAAGATTGAACCTTTTAAGTGCTTCTGAATTGTCTGTATACTCTCCTATCGTATAGCTACGAGCTATCTTACGAAACAGGTGATGTAGTTCTTGATCATGACTATCGCTCTTTCAATTGTCCATTATGTGTCTAGCACACTGTCTATGTTCAGCTTGTGGAAGAATTGTGTGAACAGCCTTAACTAAACCCTGCAAAAGAAAGAATGTATCAAATAAAGCATCAAACAAACAAAAATATAAATATATCAAAGAATTGCATCACTACTAACCCTCTGTTTATCTAAAAGGATTGCAACATTTCTTCCATCACCGACAGAGAGAAATCTAACAAGCCAGTCCCAACTATCGTCATTCTCTATTTCAACTACTGGCCAAGCAATGGCCACTATCCTATTATCTACATCCCTTCCAACTACAACTAAAAGATGACCTTTTATATCCCATTTTAGAAACACACCGTCCAATCCTATGATGGGTCTACAAGTTTGTTTCCAAGATTCTCTTTGTGCTTTAAAACAAACATATAGACGATAAAAACTTTGTTTGCTTCCAAATGTTGTTCCTGGAACAGTCTAGATCTCGAAAGTAGATCCTTCATTTCGTAGATATATCTCAGCTTGGTAATCTCATATCCTTGAAAAATGCATTTCATGGCAAGCTTTTCTTTCTCTTGGAACTTTCGACTTTGTATTTTCACACTGGTCGTCAGTCACTTCCAAATTGTATTCCCTCTTGATCTCATAAACCATCTCTTCTTTTGTAAGTCTAGGATTAACTCTCTGCCTTTCCGAGAACAACCAAGCAATTGTTGATCGCTTCAACATATTAGACCACCCTGATCTAACACATATATGGTTATTCACATAGAATTTTATTTGCATTTTATGTCTCCTCTTCTAATACGAGCAGTAAACTCTCCATGGACATTCAACATCTGTGTCAGCACACTTTGCACCAACCTTCATAGCCTGAGATCTATAGAGCTTAACGTCGTATCTAGTTTATACAGAATACTTTAGAATGGCAATCTTGAAATCCTCAGTAGAATTGTATATTTCCCAAAGTAAGCATCTCTTATGCTTCTTCATTCTCTCTAAGCTCTTGCTCTGCCTCTTCTTCGTCGTCATCGCTAGATGATAAACAGCCAGGAATTCTCTCATCATCCCAAATATCATCTCCACTGTCTATATCAATCTCAACTTCCTCATCTTTTGCAGCTTCTCTAAAATCATCTTCTAAGTTTCCATCTTCTTCGATACCTAAACTACCATCAGCTTCTTCATCATTCACATCATCATAATCATCATCACCATTAACAGCACAATCGTCTCCACTGTCCGGCTCATGTTCCCTTTCAACAACTCTGTCTTTTCCAACTCAGAGCTTTGACGCAATGGCTCGCGCTCGTGCTCAAAATTTCTGCATCCTTCTAACTCTGAACTTCCACATGGGAAAGGAGATTCAACTCCAGCTCCAACATCCTCTGTTTCATGGGCCTCTTCAGTTACCATGAGAGCTCCATCTTCGACATTAACAACAACTGTCTCATGTTCTCGTCGAGTTGTTGTATGTTGCTTTCTCTGACGCGTTTCAAGCTTCTGTCGATGTGTACCTCCTCCTCTAACCCTTACCATCGGACAACAATCTCAAAGAATATTAACAAAGATAACAAGAAGAATAAATTGACAAAGAGAAGACAAAGAAAAATAAACAGAGAAACGAAGAACGTGACAGAGTAAAAGGAAGAAGAAAACGACAGGAGAAGAAGAAAACAAAATTAGGGTTTGATTTGTGAATTGAGGATTTTGTGAATAAAAACAAAACTACGTTATTTAGATTAACGGTGATTACATACTTTTTAATTAAGGACATTTAAAATTTGGTTAACTCATTTAACGACATTCTTAATATGGCTCAATTAACAAAAGTAGGTGATTTTAAACTACAATTCAATAAAAAATTCATGTTTTAAGTTGACCTATGAAAAGTTCATGTTTAAAATGGCCTAACTCTTACCATATTTTAAGTTGACCTAGTGTTGTGTATCAAACTTGAAAGTGCGACTCCAGTAAAGTGTGACTCCACGGCGATTTCTTAACCTAGTTCTACAAAGTCATCAGCTCGATGACGGAGGGCTTGCCTCCGCCCGATCTTCCTACGATTCCTCCGGATCTGCCCCGGTTTGGCTCCCTCTCTGCCATGGCTCTTCCAGCTCTTCCTCCGCTTTTCAGATCTGGTCCATTAGCTAAGGGGGTCCTCGCTGCTCCAATTACTTTTGTCGCTGGATCTTCAGGCTCTGGGACTCAATCGACAGTTCTCTCTGCTAATCTAGTAGATATTCGACATCTCTCTACGGTGGGAGTTGGTGTCGTAGTTCAGCCACTGCAGTCTAATGTTCATGCTTCTGCTCCTTTGGGAGCACACAACATGCCTAATCAGAGTAGTAGTTTCTCGGATACTATGGTTCAGACAGTCAACGGTTCATCATCTTCAGTGTCTACTGATACGGGTGCTCAAGCTAAGACTACTCTTTAGTGAGCGCAAGTGAAGTCAGTCCCTATTGCAGTGAGTCGAAATGGTCCTAAAGCTGCTCCTACCGAGTTTAACTGGGCAAAGAATCCTAACTCAGCAAACAAGTTCCCTGTTTCAAATGCTTTAGTCTCTACCTCCAGTGAAGGGTGACCTAGAGTTAAGGTCAACAATGGAGTTTTTGAACGGTGTGCGAAGAAGCACAATGAATTCATAGTAGGAATTTTCTACGGCAAGGCTCCTTCGTATGGCAAAATATGGGGGGCATTGAACTATCTTTGGGGCAAAGACAGACGTGTTACCGTTCATCATCTGGCCAAAATGCCTACATTTTTCACATTCCGTCTCCATCGCTCCATAGGCGAATTCTTCAGCACGAGCTATGGCGTGTGGGTGATTCCCCATTTTTCGTTACAGAATGGAAGTCTGAATTCAGCTTGAATCCTCCTTCCCTTGATAGAGCTCCTGTCTGGGCAAAGATCAATGGGATTCCTTTTGATTTGATTACAGACGAAAGTCTCAGTGTTATTTTCTCCTCGTTGGGTCGTGTAGTCGATGCTAAACCATTCACGAGCATTTCATCAGCAGAGGTAAAGGTTATTGTAGATCTTACAAAACCTTTGCCACCAGAATTGGAACTTGAATGTGAGGATGGTAGGATCTTGATGTTGTCGGTCACTTATCCTTGGTTGCCACCTCTCTGCCGTATTTGTAATGCAATAACCTTGATGCTACAGCTAAAGAGAACGCTTCCTCAGATGGTCCAGCTGGTAATGGGGGAAACGTTCCAATTGGTAACGGGGAAGAGGGTTGGAAAAACGTTCAATCAAAGAAGAAGCATAAGAAAAGCAAATCCAAAGGAAAGGCGATTCATCCAACTTATTATGTTCTTGTTCCTAGTAATGGGGCAACTAAACATTCACAAGATGTGAACTCTAATCAGAAGCCTAGCAAGGATAAAGAGATAATTCAGTTTGAGAATAAGCTTGCAGCTTCATCTTCTGGCTCGGGTCCTTCTCCCCCTGATATCGATCCTCCTGCGCGTTCTCCAACGAACAAGAATTTTAGTGTGTCTGCTCCAATGAATTTGATCCTAAGCCCAGTGGCAGTTAAAACTTTGGCCTCAGATCCTTCTCCTTAGCAATCTTTTGATTTGGTTTTAACCAAGGGGTATCACTAGCTGGCCACTCTCCTCATAATTCTTCTTCTCTGACCAGTAGGAAAAAAAAAGCAAGTTCAATTCTCTGCAGTCTCCAGTTACCCGTGAAGTTCTTTCACTTCTTTCACTTGAGTGGAAGAAAGTTCACACCCCCAACTAATTCTATGTCGAATACTCTTTTTTGGAACGTGCGCGGACTCAATGAATCTTCAAAGTATAGCCCGTTATCTGATTGGTTGTCTACTAGGTCAGTTTCTTTTGAGGCGCTTTTGGAAATGCATGTGCATGAAGTAAATAAGCATTTTGTTCTTTCAGCTTTAGGCCAGGTATGGTTTCGTTTGGATAACTATCAACATTCAGGCCTGAGAAAAATATGGATTATTTATAAGGCTCCAGTTCAAGTTACTTTTCTTTACGCGGATCTACATTCAATAACATGCAATGTCACCTTGGAGGATGACACAAATTTTTTCTATACAGCGATCGACGGAGCCAATGTGGAGGAGGTCTGTATAGAGCTCTGGATTTCTTTGAGAGATACTAATGCATCCTTTGGATTGTCTTCAGCGCCATGGATTATCTTAGGTAATTTTAATGAGATTCTTCATCCCTCAGAAACTACAAATTCTTGTATAACAAGAACTTCAAGGAGTATGCGACTATTTGAGGAATGTTTAGGTGATCTTGGTCTCTTTGATCTACCTGCGACAAGTCCCACTTTTACCTGGACAAACAAATGTCCTTCTCAACCTGTGTGGAAAAAAATTGACCGATGCCTTGTGAATGGAGCTTGGCTTCAG
Organism: Brassica napus; assembly: GCF_020379485.1. Lineage (NCBI taxonomy): Eukaryota > Viridiplantae > Streptophyta > Magnoliopsida > Brassicales > Brassicaceae > Brassica > Brassica napus. The sequence continues at coordinate 5,297 of NW_026014482.1, read as the reverse complement.
CAGGTTCATTCTAGTCACTGTCTCTTTCAGGCCCCGGAATTCTCTGATCACACTCCATGCTTGGTGAAGCTTCAAACGCCTCCACCGGCATTTTAACTCGTCCTTTTCGGTTCTACAATCTCCTCATTAAGAACCAGAGTTTCATTGAGACTGTACGAGATGCTTGGCTGGAATCAGGTGATCCAGCTTCCTCTTTGAGGGATTTTTGCTTTAAACTAAAATCCCTTAAGCGCTCTATGAAGACTTTGCTAAGGGATAATTATAGTGAAATTGAGAAGAGGGTGAGAATTGCAGTTGATGTCTTGCATTCTACTCTGATGGTTACTCTTAATAGTCCTTCACCAAAGAATCTTGCAAGGGAAGTATTGGCGAGAGATGCGTGCAATTTTCTCAGATTGGCTGAAGAAAGTTTCTTCCGTTAACGATCCCGGATCAAATGGTTGGGAGAAGGTGATGCTAATACCCCCTTCTACCATCAGGTGATGATTATGCGCAATGCTATTAATGTTGCTAAGCATCTCCTCAAACCTGATGGCTCCTACACCACATCTCTTGAAGAAGTGCATCATCTTGCAGTGGCTTATTTTGAAGGTATCTTATGTAATGAAAGAGGTCTCTTCTGCCCAGATCTTCCTAGATTCTTGGAATGAATTATACATGTTAAATGCCCTGAAGTTGCCTCTGGTTCTTTAATTATGCCATCTCTGATGACAACATTTATCAATGCCTTCTGACGATGAAAAACAAAAAGACTCCTAGTCCGGATGGGTTTACTCCTGAGTTTTTAGAGCTGACTGGTCAATTCTAGGGAGGGAGTTTATGGATTCGACGTATCAGTTCTTTCTGTCCTCCTTCATGCCGACGTCTCTGAATTCTACTTCATTGGTCATGTTACCTAAGAGACTGGGTGCTGATTCTATTAATCTGTTCAGACCAATAACTTGCCTTAATACTCAGTATAAACTCATCTTGAAGCTCTTATCCAGTAGGTTGAAGATAGTGCTTCCGACTCTTATCTTACCGAATCAGACTGCTTTGTTAAAGATAGACTGATTCTTGAAAATTTTCTTCTTGCTTCTGAGGTAATGCTTGGTTATCATCGGCCTTCATCAGAGCCAAAAATCACTTTGAAAGTGGACATAGACAAGGCATTCGTATCAGTTAGATGGGATTTTGTCTTGAGTTCACTTAAGGTGTATGATCTCCCTACTCAGCTTATCCAATGGATTAGGGCATGTATCTGTTCTCCCTCCTTCTCATTGAGCATCAATGGTGTCACAACTGGATACTTCAAAGGGAGGACAGGTTTGCGTCAAGGTGACCCATTGTCTCCTATTTTATTTTTCATGATGATGAATATTTTCTCCATGATGCTTAACAAAACCGCTGAAATGGGGTCTTTTGGTCTGAATCCAGGCTGCGAAGCTCAGCAATTAACTCATCTTTGTTTTGCTGATGATTTATTGATATTTATTGAAGGCACACAGTCATCAGTGGAAGGAGTTTTGAGAGTTTTATTAGATTTCAAAAGGATGTCTGGCTTGGCAGTGAATATTTCTAAGACAACAATGTTGAATTCAGGAGGATATAATTCTTCAACTGAGTTCTCGGTTTGGCCTCTCAAGATCCCATCTACCGGTTCGTTATCTTGGTGTTCCCTTATGTCCCAAGAAGCTATCTTTTGGAGATTGTGATTCACTCCTCCTTCAGCTCAAGAAGAAGATGAATTCTTGTACAACCAAGGCTCTTTCAATGGCGGGTCGTTTAACCCTTCTATCTTCGGTCATCTCTGGCATAATTGGCTACTGGACAAGTGCTTTCTTCCTACCAAAGAAGGTAATCAAGGCTATCAGTTCTATGTGTAGCTCTTTTCTGTGGTATGGAACCATAGACCTTCCAAGAGGCGCTAAAGTGGCATGGGCTGAGGTCTCAACTCAAAATCAGAAAGAGGGTTGGGGATTAGGAATGTGGAAATATGAAGTGATACATGTGGTTTAAAACTGATCTGGATGATCTACTTCAGAGCTGGATCAATATGGGTGGTTTGGAATCGGAACAAATATCTTAGTTCCGCTCCTTTTTGGTCTTTAAACGAAAAAAATTATTGGTATTCATGGATGTTCCGCAAGTTACTTAAATTGAGAAGTAAAGCTCTTCAGTTTCTGAGAATAAAGTTGGGGAATGGGGATTCTACTTTCTTCTGGTGGGATCTTGGATACCATTTGGTCCTCTTATCTCGGTCAGGATAGTCCTTCAAGACTAGGGATCCCCTTATTTGCAACTGTCGCAGAGAATAGGGATGGCACCAACTGGCAACTGGCAACTGGAACCTTCCACCTGCTCGCTCTGAGAGACAGCTTCAGTTGCACGCTTATGTAACCACTATCCCTTTGGTTTTGGCCTCTGATTTACCTATCTGGTCTGTCTCAGGTTCAGTTTATAAATCTTTTGTTTCCAAGGCAGTATGGAATGTTATAAGACCGTTGAAGCAGTTTGTGTCGTGGGCGTCACTTTTATGGCACAAGGCTACTGTTCCACGCCACGCCACCACAGCTTGGCTGTTTCTTCTAAATTGGAATCCTACTCTTGATTGGATTCATAATTGGGATGCTGAATCATTGACTACTTGCCTCTTGTGTGGGTTAGAAAATGAATCGCGAGACCATCTGTTCTTCGAGTGTCACTACTCTAATCAAGTGTGGGTCAGAATTGTAAACAGGATCAACCTTTTATCTCCACCCTCCACTTGATCGGCCATTTTACTCTGGCTACCTCATGCCCACGGAGATAGCTTCAGGCGGTTGACTCTTCTTCAAGGTTGGCAGGCTGCTGTGTATTGTTTAAGGGAAGAACGTAATACTCGTATGCATTCTGGGCTAACCAGGTCTCCTCTAGATGTGGCTCGTAGAGCAATGGAAATTGTTGTTGACAAATGCCATGCATTGTGCCCTCTTGGGTCTCCTCGAGATCCTTTTCTCATTCTAATTTAGAAGCCTCCATAATAGGAAGTCTTATCCATTTTCCCCTTCTGAATGTTGTTTATCACCTTTGTGATCCATCTCCCTATTTTTCTTCTACTTTGTAACAGGCTGGCAGCCTCTTCGCCACATTAGTATTTATGAAATCCTTTATAAAAAAAGGTGGCATAATTTTGAAAGTTTAGGATATTTATGACCTTTTTCCAAAAATGTATACATGTATATTCGTCTTTTTCTTCAACAACATACAATATTAAGAATTTGTCACCTTGACTCACAAAATTAGCATAATGATGATACTAATGTAAATTACTAGATTACATGTTATACAAAACATTTTTCTCTCTTTAAGGCGATTTATTTCCCTGGTCCACAAACCTATTCAGGTTGACATCTATTTAGTTTTGATCCCTAGTTTATTTTAGTTTATTTCGAACCACCAATTTTGAGATGTTTGATTTTCTGCATCAATTATGAGCATTTCATTTACCTTGCTTTCTTTTCTTCTTTTATACTTTTTCAAATTTCAAACTGCTCTAGATAGCGCGCCTTCTAGCATCGACTCTGGTTGAAGGACGGCCATGGGCACCGCCAAATCAAACCTCTGTTCTGCTCATGCTTACTCTCTCCTTCCTCATAGACGAGAAGCGCTAAAAAAATTGCTAAATCTGGTACCTTGATTCAGTTACTCCTCTCGGAAAGCTTTCTACAGCGTCATAACATATCCCCGATAAACCATCTCTGAATCTGAGAGTCTCTTTTCTTCTCAGCTTCCATTCTGTTACAAGCCCTTAGCTCTTGTGAGTCGACTCTCGGTACTCATCACAAAACTTTCACCATTTACTTATCGACGACCCAAACAGATTCCTCTGTCTTGGTGAAACTCTGCCCTACAGACTATATGCTCTCCTCAGCCCCTCTCAACTCACCTTAGGATGAAAAGATCCACAGCCGAAGAAAAAGGGAAGGGAGTGGTCGTTAAAGCTACAGAACAACCACATATTCACATCAGAACCCCAGACTTTGACCCTTCCGGACGCATCAAAGAGAACCTCTTAACTCTGGGTGGAAGACTGACAAACTCAAAAGAGCAAAAAGTGTCATCTGTTCTACCATTTCTACCAAAATAATTGGAATATGCTGGGAAGAACAAAAGGTTCAGATCTGGTGAACAATATCTTCCAAATTCATATCACTGACGAAGCATACCTTCATGAGGTACTTCATAACTGCCCTTACCACGACGGATGATGGATGTTGCTTATTCAATGATGGGAGCCAATCATATCATCCTCCTTCCCATACCATATGCCATTTTGGATCAGGCTCAAAGGAATCCCTCTTCATTACTTATACGAGACGGTAGTCCGCAACATTGGTTTGGAGATTTTCAAACTTGATGACTACAACATTATTAACTCCTTTGCTCGTATCTGTGTTATTTTGGATGGCTTAAAACCTCTGATAAGTGAGCCTATCATTTATTTTGACTCAGGTGAGGAAAGCGTCATTTCTCTGGAATATGAGAAATTGTATAATCACTGCTCCTTGTGCTTTCGTTTGAACCACTTGCAATCTCAATGTCTGGAGTAACGAAAACACATCTCCACACTATCTCGGAACCTCCCCATTCTCCATCCTCTCCTAGAAGAGAGCGAAGGTTCCCTTCACCACTGACCACATCATCCTACAAACCTCCAAAATCGTCTGCAAACAGATTTCCAAGAGAGAGTTAACAGACTTGGTAACCTTTTTGGAAACATGGTTTCTTCTTATTCGACTAGAGCTCAAGGACCAAAGAACAAAATATCACCAGATGTCGATAAACCGGCTTCTCCCTCTCCTTTAAACCAATTTTGATACATGTCACACACTAGAGAGCGTTACGGCTCTCCACCTTACTCCCAAAGAAGAAATCAACATGCTATATCTCGAAGGGAGAATATATGTAGAATCCAACCACCAAACCTGCAATGACAGAGTAAGGAAACTCGTATGGAAGAGCACAATAGAGATCACACATCGTTCTCAACACCACTGTGAATGCCACTGAGAGAAATCTTGATACCAAGTCTTTCCACCACCCATTGATTCCTACTGCGGAAGAGGTCTTGGAAGAACTTCAAAAAGCCACCATCCAATACACTAATGTAGCTGATCATAATGAAAGTGCGGCTTGAAGACAACGAGTGCTACAGAGTCAGACAAGCAGAATGGTCGAAGAAACAGTAGTAGAAATTATCAGAGCTTGTACCGTTTTTTTGGTCTGCCACCACCAATTCTTTATATGCTTCGCAACTGATAGCTCCAGGGAGAAAA
>NW_026014481.1:0-34969 GCF_020379485.1 Brassica napus | reverse complement strand
CAAACGTGGGTGGTGCTGGAGAGTTATGGCCGTAGCTTTGAAAGGCTCAAAGACTAATAAGTGCAATCCATGTCGAGAAACTGGGGACAAAAATGGCAAAGCAACACATACCTCAGAGGTCAAAGCCTCTCTTTTCAAGTCACTACGAGCGATGGTCGGAGTGTTGTGAGCTACGATGTTGTGCCTAAGGATTGGCAGTTCGGTCAAACTTTTGAAGGAGGACAATTCTAGTCTCTAGATTATGTATGAGCTGGAGTGTTGTGAGCTACGATGTTATCACCTTTCATATGTTTATGTCGCTTATCTGCTCGGGCTATGATGATTGACACGATAGAGAAATAACATGGCGTTTTCACGGCAACGGACATCAATCAAAACCACAGTTAATTACTGTGACACCCGCCACTTTCGAAATATAATAAATTTATAAAAGCGGAAATAAAATAATAATACAACTCAAATAATAATAATCTTCATATCATAATATAAAAGTCAATACGGTACCAAAAGACCTAAAAGCCCAACATCAATAACATCCGAAATATAAAATACGACATAAACCGAAAGTCTGAAATATGAATAACATAAACGATAAAAGTCCAAAGGCCTAAAGGCCCGATAAAGATAAAAGCGGTAAAAGCGATAGAAACCCAAAAGCCCAATAGCACCGGTCCGATAATCACTCCTGCTCGTCGGTCTCACCTAAAAGGGGAAAGAAGGAGGGGTGAGCGACAGGGGAATCACTCAATGAGGTATGGGATGCTACCCCGAAGTCCATGGACCCCGACATAGCACTCCGAATAAATATAATTTAATTCTAATGCATGTCAAACACAGTACCTAAAGTACTCAAGCAACAAACAATAGTCCTAGCGAGGTGCACACTCGCCGCCCTCTAACAGGCCAAAAACACTACCGAAAAGGTGCTCGGTTCATACACACACCGAAAAAGTGCTCGGTAACACACGCCCGTAGACGATTTATCGACACTTCCAGGCTACAGCTCAACCGGTCGACTAAAGTTGGCCATAACCTCATACAATCCGGCATACAGCAGTCCGTCTCTGTATCCGTCTCCAAACAAAAACAATCCTAGCTAAGAATTTACATTAAGTGAAACAATCAATGTTGAATTCTCTAACCCCCTAGTTCCGGTTTATGCAAAGAACCTACAACTAAACAAGCAATGATAGACTCAATTTCACACAGACGAAACACATTAGAAATAAATTATATTTTTTCGAGGTCCTAAGCCGTGTACGAGAAGTTCGGGAATAGACTCTCACCTTAGCAATAATAAGAAGTGGTATCTATGAACTCAAGCTGCTCAAATGGACTCCAAATCTGAAATCAGATCGAAATTTCGAGTCAGAACGCCTTTCGAACGATCAAAAATGGAAATGGTCAAGGTTTGCAGAAAAGTCAACCCGCTGGTCAAAGTCAACCCGGTCAATCTTTGACCAGAAATCGATTTGACTAAACCGACCGGTTTACCCTAACCGAACCGAAATCAATTTAAACCGGTCAAACCAGTCAATCCACCGGTTTACCGAGTCAACCGAGTTGACTCGGACGAGTTGACCGAGTCACCGGTGTCGGTCACCGGCGGCGACGGCGGAGCTTACCGGCGGCGAAGGCGGCGGCGACGATTTCCGGCGGCGGCGCGTGCACCTCACGCGCAGAGGCGAAACTTCCGGAGGTGCGTGCGGACTCATCCGGGCTCCGATTGCGGCGCGGTCGGCGGCTACGGCTTCGTCTCGTCGAGAGGAACACGATGATGGCCTTGGATGCACGAGATTCGCAATGGTTAGGAAGTTATGGGTGATTTACTAAACGGAAACGAAACTGAACTTAAGGCATGCAGTTTCCGGCGGTTACCTAGGGTGTTGATCGGTGGTGGCAAGCTGAACGTGATCACGGCGCACGGTTGCTCCGGCGACGAGCTCAGGTGAGCTTTCTCCCTTCCTCTTCTTCCTGTCTCTCTCTTTTTCTCTCTCTCTCTCTTTTTCTTTCTTTCTAAGTTTGTGAATTATAGAAGATGGAGATGGTGGGAAAGAAGGTGGAGATAGTGGAAAAGAAGGTGAAGATGGTGGGGTTGGGGAAAGAAGTGGAGATGGTGGGATTGGGTCATTACAATTATCCCCCACTTATAAGGAATTCGTCCCCGAATTCATGTCATAAGCTGACGTGCCCAATGTCATCATAGCAAAACCTCGAATACTAATCTTCGCTCGGCCTTTCAGGTCTCCTCCTGAGTCTTATCTCCCTCCCAACGAACTCGGACAAACACAGTCGATATTCCCCGAACTGTTTTCTCATGATGATTCAAAATCTTCAATAGATGATAAGGTTCATAAAATCTTTATGAACTCACTTGATGTCTACTGCAAAATAATTATAGCGCCTTCTCAACTTTTGCAATGCTGTCATATGAACCAAGTCCTAGAAGGCTGATATACTGCTGATAAAGTAACTGCAAGCAACTAATCCAATCCACTTCAGTGAAGGATACAATTCCATGTGTCTCGGTTTAAGCTCCTTTATCTTCTGAGTCTTAGGTCCCTCCTGAAATGTCCTTATTTTCAGGTATATTAGGTGCTCATATGTAGCTCCAAATCCTTATGGTGCTTAGCTGCATAAATCCTCTGACGTCATGGGCTTCCGAAAGCCAATCCTTGAGCATGTCCTCTGCTCTACCGTCTCTTAAACCATTAATAGTTCTAACTCATATTGCTACCCCACTTTGGTCCAACAAAGTGGTATACTATAAGGTCTACCATAAATAACCCTCGTATAGTTTTTTTTTTATTTTTTAATACTCAAAAGATAGTTGTCGATGTAGGCAAACTCTGGTAAAGGTAGATGCTTTCCGAAATTCCATCCAACGCAATCTCTGAACATATCCTTTAAGTTCTGAGTAGTCCTCTCTGACTGACAATATGTCAATGGGTGATAAGCTGTACTCATATGATCTTTGTCTCAAGTGCCTTCTGAAAGGCTCTCTGAAATGTAGATGTGAACTTCGATTCCCAATCCGATACAATGTTGACATCCATGAAACTTCCCAAACTCAATAATGTAGGTCTGCTCCAATTGATTAGCTCTGATTGTCTTCTTAATTACTTAGGAAATGGGCTGACTTGGTAAGTCTATCCATGACTACCCATGTGGCATCCTTTCCACATATGGTGATTTAAAATCCAATAACAATGTCCATAATCACCATGCCTCATTTCCACTCCGGCAAAAGCAAGCTCAAAAATAACATGATAGATAACTGATCCTCTATCATAGTCATATAACATGTCTGGCACCGCGACGCAATGTAGTTACAAACATCTTCATACTACATCAATTATAGTTAACTCTTCATATCTTTGTACCCTTTGGTGTTCCCGATGGGTAGAGAAACACGAGTGATATGTTTTTTGTATGATTCATTTTCTTAACAACTTATCGTCCAACACACAAACTCGGTTTCGGTACAAGTATATCCTGCTCAGAACTGTATGATATCCAATACTCCCAACCTCGATCTGTTCAACCAATCCATAATGCTAACTTGTGCTTGTGTATCCTCCATAGCAAAACTGTCTGCTCCAAAGTCCCAAGGACATCTTTCTCTCCAATGATAGTAATGGCACCCAACCTGAGACTAGCAAATCTCCCAGTAAACTCATGAACCTTCTTGGTTCCCGAGATACAGCTCATACGCCTACCCAAGGCATTTATCACCTGGTTGTCCTTACCAGATAGTATGCGATATCCAAACTATAGTCTGCTACAAACTCAATCCAACTGCACTGCCCAAGTGCAATTTTTAATCAGTGAAGATAAATATCATACTCTAATGATCCCATAGAATCTGGACTTCCTTCCCGTACAATTACGATCTCCAAAACTATAACGCAAATACCACTACAGCCTCTCTGGCGTGAGGCATATAAATGACTTAATCCTCATACCTTAATTTAAATCCAATCCAGTATCTGACACATCACAGTAAGCCTCAGCCTCAGTAGAACCCAAAACTGGTGTCTTCATTAGTTGTGCTTCAATTCAGTGAAACTCCTCGAACAAAAATCTATCCAACCACACTTAACGTCTTTACACGTAGACCGCGTCTTTAACATTACTATACCGGTGAAACCCTTGATGAACTTCCAGTAGTACACTATTAACCCAAAAAGAACGGCAGATCTTTGTAGCGCTCTTAGGTTTCGACCTTCCCGAAACGGTATTAATCTTCTTTGGATCCATCAAAATTCTGCTTCCAAAACCATGTTACCCAAAAATACAACATTCCTCTGCCAGAAGCTACACTTCCTCAACTTAGCGAACAACTGATGCTCTCCAGGCTTATCCAACGCAATCCGCTAAATGCTCACAAATCTCCTTTCTATTCCAAAATAATCAGGATGTCGTTGGTGAATACAATCGCACACCTATCCAAATGTTCACGAAAACGTCATTCATATCTTCATGAATGCAACAGTGCCTTTGTCGACCCAAATGGTATCACTACGAACTCGTAATATCCATAACAGAAATCTGCATTCCGTACATACTCCTCAGCTATAGCAATCTGATGGTATCTTGATGCCAAGACAAACTTCGAGAACGATGAACCTCCATTAAGCTCTTCTAACAACTCGTCAATATGATGGTTACCATGTTCAAGTCTATGTAGTCGATACAAAATCTGAAACTCCCACCTTTCTTATTTACAACAACAATGATGCTCCCCATGGGGAAAAAATCGATCTGATAAATCCCTTATCAAAGAGTTCCTCCAATCGCTTTCTCAACTCAGTCATCCATGCTGGTGATAGACGATAAGAAACTCGTGAAGCCAGTGCTGTTTGCTCCAAAATAAAATAAAATTGCAAGAGCGTCTCATGTGTCTTGTGGTGGCCTTTCCAAAGGTCACAAATATATCCTCATACTCTGTAATAACCGGAAGATCCTGCAGCCCATGTTGTCCATCATCCTTAACCATTGAAATGGTAGCCAAAAATCTCTATGTTCTTATATCCCATAACTCCTCAGCATGTAGAATGCATGCAATAAAAACTTCCATTTGCTTCAGCAATAGGAACTCTTGCCCTCAGGAAATCCAACACTACTTGATGACGTGACAGCCAATCCATCCCAAGGATGACATCGTAAAAACATAGCTCAATCCCTGACGAGTCTCCGAAAAAATCGGCCCTCCAAGCATAATTGGTACACCGCGATGGACATAAACAGCTCCCAATGTCCTATATCAATTGTCCAAACCGACACATCTCTGAAACGATCAACACTGCCAAAATTGGTAAACATACCAAAGTGTAACTCCAACACCCACACAACGCAAGCTGCTGCACCCCAATTCAAAAGCGATCTCCACGAGTTCACAAAACAAATATATCTCCAAAATAGTCAATATACTCGTACACACAACAACACATGCCAACCAATGGCTCATACCACACACCACATAATCTCCAGTAGCAAAACTCGTGGAACGATTGCTTGAAGTGGGTTGGTGGCAGAAACGTCACATATCCACTCCTGGATAACCTCAAAATAATGACCGAAGAACTGATAACTCCTGAGAAAACTGACGAACTTGGACATCACCCAACTGCTGAACATCTGGCGAGAACTCTGATAGTCGAAGGACGAATGACGATGATTTTACTCATCGTCATTGAAAGAGACAATTGAGTTAGTAATTACTGGACATAATGGTGCTAAAAGAATTTCCAAATATATAAATAAATATATATATATTTTTTTTAAACAAAAAGAACGTTGAAAACCGATGAAAACCGAATCCCCTGACCGCCATCCCGGGACGGAACCGGGATGGAACCCGCTCTGATACCAAATTGTGACACCCGCCACTTTCGAAATATAATAAATTGATAAAAGCAGAAATAAAATAATAATACAACTCAAATAATAATAATCTTCATATCATAATATAAAAGTCAATACGGTACCAAAAGGCCTAAAAGCCCAACATCGATAACATCCGAAATATAAAATACGACATAAACCGAAAGTCTGAAATAGGAATAACATAAACGATAAAAGTCCAGAGGCCTAAAGGCCCGATAAAGATAAAAGCGGTAAAAGCGATAGAAACCCAAAAGCCCAATAGCACCAGTCCGATAATCACTCCTGCTCGTCGGTCTCACCTAAAAGGGGGAAAGAAGGAGGGGTGAGCGACAGGGGAATCGCTCAATGAGGTATGGGATGCTACCCCGAAGTCCATGGACCCGGACATAGCACTCCGAATAAATATAATTTAATTCTAATGCATGTCAAACACAGTACCTAAAGTACTCAAGCAACAAACAATGGTCCTAGCGAGGTGCACACTCGCCGCCCTCTAACAGGCCAAAAACACTACCGAAAAGGTGCTCGGTTCATACACACACCGAAAAAGTGCTCGGTAACACACGCCCGTAGACGATTTATCGACACTTCTAGGCTACAGCTCAACCGGTCGACTAAAGTTGGCCATAACCTCATACAATCCGGCATACAGTAGTCCGTCTCTGTATCCGTCTCCAAACAAAAACAATCCTAGCTAAGAATTTACATTAAGTGAAACAATCAATGTTGAATTCTCTAACCCCCTAGTTCCGGTTTATGCAAAGAATCTACAACTAAACAAGCAATGATAGACTCGATTTCACACAGACGGAACACATTAGAAATAAATTATATTTATTCGAGATCCTAAGCCGTGTACGAGAAATTCGGGATTAGACCCTCACCTTAGCAATAATAAGAAGTGGTATCTATGAACTCCAGCTGCTCAAATGGACTCCAAATCTGAAATCAGATCGAAATTTCGAGTCAGAACGCCTTTCGAACGATCAAAAACGGAACTGGTCAAGGTTTGCGGAAAAGTCAACCCGCTGGTCAAAGTCAACCCGGTCAATCTTTGACCAGAAATCGATTTGACTAAACCGACCGGTTTACCCTAACCGAACCGAAATCAATTTAAACCGGTCAAACCAGTCAATCCACCGGTTTACCGAGTCAACCGAGTTGACTCGCTGAGTTGACTCGGACGAATTGACCGAGTCACCGGTTTCGGTCACCGGCGGCGACGGCGGAGCTTACCGGCGGCGAAGGCGGCGGCGACGATTTCCGGCGGCGGCGCGTGCACCTCACGCGCGCGCAGAGGCGAAACTTCCGGAGGCGCGTGCGGGCTCATCCGGGCTCCGATTGCGGCGCGGTCGGCGGCTACGGCTTCGTCTCGTCGAGAGGAACACGATGATGGCCTTGGATGCACGAGATTCGCAATGGTTAGGAAGTTATGGGCGATTTACTAAACGGAAACGAAACTGAACTTAAGGCATGCGGTTTCCGGCGGTTACCTAGGGTGTTGATCGGTGCTGGCAAGCTGAACGTGATCACGGCGCACGGTTGCTCCGGCGACGAGCTCAGGTGAGCTTTCTCCCTTCCTCTTCTTCCTCTCTCTCTCTTTTTCTTTCTCTCTCTCTCTTTCTTTCTTTCTAAGTTTGTGAATTATAGAAGATGGAAATGGTGGGAAAGAGGGTGGAGATAGTGGAAAAGAAGGTGAAGATGGTGGGGTTGGGGAAAGAAGTGGAGATGGTGGGATTGGGTCATTACAATTACCATATATAGACTTCTAAAACAATAAATACAATGAGTTTTATACGTGAAGGTTGTTTCGAAACGTGCATATGCATATGTATAAATGCTATGATGATAACTATCTGAAGAAAATTTCATATAGGCGAGAGATCTTTTTATAAGTTAAATAATACTTCACTCATCGCAACAAATCCCCAAAAAATATTTTCGTGAAGCTAAACAAGAAGAATATATGTTTATTTAGTTAATCCATGTTGACCAAACAATTTTTTTTATTTTTATTTTTTGTAAACAACCAAACAAAATTATTTATTGGTTAATCTCTTGATTTACGCCAAAAGCGACGATACGTTTGTTAATACACCTTTCTCGACATTATCAATACCAGTAATGAAATAATCTAATCTGTTTTCACTTCTTTTTTTCCTCTTACGAATAATGTAAAAAATTCCATTAATTTCACCACCAAACAAAAAAATAGAAATTTTTTGTATCAATATCATTCCGTCCACCGTACGTAACGCTACTTAACGACAACGGTGTCGTTTTCGTTCGTCCTACAGAGGGGGACGTTAGTTTGCATATCAACCGTTCATCTTTAAGCTTCCACAGAACCTAACCCGAAACCAACGGCCCAGATCTCTCTGACTAAGCCATTTATTTCTCTTCCATTCTCCATAGGTAAGGGTTCGATACGTGTTATTGTTTGTATATTAGCTCTGATTGAAAGGGCAGAGTTTCTTTAATTGTTGTTATATGTGCTCTGTATCTATTATACGTCTCTCTGTTTTTTGGTCTCCGGGGAACAAAAGGGGCGTTTTGTTTATTGGAAAGTCCGTGTAATTCGATTGAACGTGCAGCACCTTTTTTTTTTCTCTCTCTTTCCACGATCATATAATCAGCTTTGTGGTCTGATGTTTATGATTCATCAAGTTGGTGTTTTGCTCTGGATGATCTATACATCCACTTCTATGTTCTTCCCGCAAGCTTTGTTTATTTGTTTGTGTTCCTTTGTTTAGCTTGCTTTAGGTTTGGTGGAAGATCATCCTTAAATCTTTTGATGACTTGTTGAATCTGTGTTTATGTTATTTTATATTGAATTCTCTTGGTTGGGGACCATTAGTAATCCCCTCTCTTTTTTGCTGGTCTGATGTTTATTATTCATAAAGTTTGTTTGGTGTAACTGTTTGTTTGGTGTAACTGAATATTCTATTTGAGCTTCAGGCAGGATACAACTTTTGATCAGATATCTCATAAGGTATTGTTTTTGTCTGCAGGGAAAGGATGGATGGATGTGCTTACCCCGATGGTTCTGCCTCGAAAAGCAACCGGTCCTGTACTGCGTGAGAATATGAAGAAGAAAGATGAAAAGAATGTCCCTTTCTGCAGCCAAATTGCCTGTAGTGCAAAGGTAACCTCCACCAAGGGAAGCAGGATTGGCCCTACGGTTGACAATACAAAAGTTGGCAGGCCTGGAAAGGCAATTGTTGGGAGTTCATCTCGAACTCCGGGTGGATTTGGATACTTAAGAAAGCCAGCCATAGGTACTACTGGCAGGAGACAGCCCTCATCTAATGTGGACAGAGATTCTTCAGAGACGAGCAGTATTCATGATGATCCAGCGGCGGTTAAGCCCATCCTTCCTCGCCTAAAGACTAAGAGAAGCGCAATCAGTGTTCAGTCTCAAAACACCGTCTCTAGAGAAGTCGTAGGAATTAGCTCAAGTAGAGGAACCACCAGAAGTAGTCATCAGAAACCTGACTTGCGCACTCTAGATACTCTAATGCCTCCCTCTGTCTCTTCTTCTTCTGGTGGCGACCACACTCTAAGAGGTGGTCTGAGCAGGAATGGATTGAGAAACTTGAGGTGCAACTCTGTCTCTGATGTACTTCCAACTAAATCAAGCTCTGGAACAAAAGTCAGTGTGACTAAAAAGAAAAACTCTGATGGAGAGAGCAGCTCCTCTAGCCAAGGCAGTAAGAGTAGCGTGTCGGTGATGAAGGGAAGGAATCAAAGCTCTTCTCATGGAAACGGCGTCACAGTTTCTGATAACAGAAGGAATCGTATGGTACCAACTATCAGGGATAATAGTGTTGTTTCAAGTAGTGGTAGGAGATCAGGGCGACTTGGAGTTGTTGCATCCCCTGCTACTTCTCGACAAACGCCTCAACCTGCAACACCAATCAATCCCAATCATTCTCTTTCTGTTACTCCATCAAATAGTCACAGTAGTACTGGCCGGTTAAGTAGCATGATTCCTGGTAGCCCCTCAGAAGCTCACCCTTCAAGCTCTTTGGTGGACCGGGATGGTTTAAGTCGCTACAACATGAATGGAATTGCAGAGGTAGTTTCCGTCATCTTGTCGTCTGATTTCATTAGAAGCTTTGACAGGTTCGTGAGTGTGGTGATAACACTAATTTTGAAAATGTGTCAGGTATTGTTGGCCCTGGAAAGAATTGAACATGATCATGAGCTTACATACGAGGTAATTAGCAGCTTGGTCTTACATGTTTTGTCCGGGTATAGATTTGTTTCTCACGTTTCTACTACCTGTTCTGCTCTTTCCCCACAGCAACTGGCTTCTTTAGAGACAAATCTCTTCTCAAGTGGTATGATCAGATTCCACGATCAGCATAGCGATATGAGGATTGACATTGATAACATGTCATATGAGGTCAGTCTTGCATGTTTGTTTTACATCATGCTCCCTTGGGATATTATTCACCATTTTAGTTTAACAATCAAAAGTCTACTAAAGCTTAAATCATATGAACACAAATTTTTTTACAGGAACTACTAGCTTTGGGGGATGAAATAGGTACAGTGAGCACAGCTCTAAGCGAAGAAGCACTCTCGAGAAGCCTCAAGAAAAGCATTTATCAAGAGACAGATGAAACCGGTGCCATTTCGCTGGATAAGGATGATGATATCAAGTGCAGTATTTGCCAGGTCTCCTCTTTTTTCTCTACTTTGTACGCACAAACTATAAATTAATCCACTGGTTTGTCTAGTATCTGAGTAGGAAGAGGTTTAGTGAAACGAAGAAGAGGTTAATTTTATCTAAATATACTTATGCAGGAAGAGTATGTTGATGGAGATGAAGTAGGGACTATGCCATGTGAACATATGTACCATGTGAGCTGTGTACAACAATGGCTACGGATGAAGAACTGGTGCCCTATCTGCAAAACCTCCGCTGAGGAAAAGTCGTAGTGATGATGCCACACCAAACTTTAGCTTTTGGGATATGATTCCAAGATGATGCAGAGATACATCGCTTCTTCTTCTTATTCTTCTTTTGCACCAAGTGCTTGTCTCTACATCATCTTTGCTCTCTATCTCTCTTCTCTTCTGTACATAAAACCTTTTTTTTTTGGCCGGATAGGGGTACAAATGGGCATATAGATCAGGTGACCATCTCTTTCCCCACTTGTATCAAAGCTCAACTTTTGATTTGAACCTGAAACATTTTGTAGTTTATACTCGTCTTTTTTATTTTCTTCTGAAGCGGATAAATAAACCTGCACATTGAAATTTAACTGAATAATTTTCGCAATTAGGATATTTCATATTTCCTATTGCAGACAAATAATCAATTTATAATTTATTGATCCAACCCCTTATTCACCATTAACATGAATGATTATTACAAGTTCTGAGTCTGAGGTGTACAACTTCTTCGCTGCTATGTTTTTCCATATTGATCCTAAAGTACTCGTATTATTCTTTGGTAACATTGGCTGCGTTTGAGTTTCTTGGGGGTACACTTATTCGGGTATTTTTCGTTCTCTGGTTTCACAAGCAGCTAAGAGGTTCAAAATCACCATCCCTCACTAAGTAACTAAATTGATTAAATGATGATGATCTGCCACGGTTTTGATCGAAATCAGACACGTATTTTTTCTCCTCATTAAGTCAGACTTATGTCTTCTTATGCCTGCATGATTTTTTTCTTAATATGCAACGTAATTTATTTATTTTTGTTAACAGGGTTTAGTAAATGTTTATGTTTCTGTACTTTTTATATACCTAAAATGATGAAATAATACTACTCCTATATGAAGAAGAAAAAAAAAATCAAAAAGTATTATAGTAACACAACTTCAGTTGCATACAAAACGAAAATGAACTTTTCTTCAACAGCGATGAGAATCGGATATATATTATAGTAACACAACTTACATCGATTGCACCACAATTTCGAAGCTACAAAGCAAACTAATCAACGACGGCTACAAGTAATGTGCCACCTTTTAACAACACTACTCTTAAACGTCCACACAAAGCCTCGCCTAGATGAAGACAGAACCATATACAAATGCATTATGCAACAAACTTGGACAAATAAGTAAATCCATTCACAATAATTTAGCACATATTAACAGATAAAAACACAAACTAAGTGATGATATTCCAATACCCATCGCTTTGCTTCTGGAAGCTCACACATCTTCTCTTTTGACCCGTACGTTATTTGACATGATTATACTTCATATTCGTATGTCTGGAACCTCTCGGTTGGAACAAAACAAACGCAAACTAAACCGACTGGTCGAGAATTAATACGTGGATTTCAGTGGAACTCACGGACGTGGAAGGTATTAGGGTTCTTGATGACGATGTCGTACATGTAAACGGAGTTGAACTTGGAGAAGTCTCTTGGTAAGGAGATGAGGTCGATGGAGGAACGTTTGTGGTACTGGATGAGATCAGAGTCTCCACTAAAGTATCTCTCCCACCCGAGACTCATTAGGATCTGTTCCAGTGACGAGTAAGAAGAGACTACTTCACCGGTCGGCAAGTAAACCAACACATTCCTCCGGCCATGCGTCACTCCACCGGACTGGTTTGGGTTTTCTACAAGACGTATCACTCCGTTTTTGAAAACCCAAACGCCTGACATGGTCTCACAATAAGAATTCTAGCTTTTGTAATGTGTAGAGAGAGAGAGAGAGAAGAGCGATTTCGTTGGTGTTTAGTTATGAGATAGATTGTGTGCAGGGGTTCTATATTTATAGTCATACATGCATGAGGAGACAATTAATTTGTTTTAAAAAACTAAAGATTCTAAGTTTTCCATTTAGACATTCTTTTTTTGTTGATACATTCCTTTGGTTTGTTATAAATTAATTTTTCAACGCGCCTATTATTTAAGCTTGCAAATGGTGCATATGTGTTCTAGACTAAATTTTTAAAAATGTTAATCTGATTTTTTTTTCTAACAAATTTAAATTACTTTTTATTAATTAAATTTGTACTATGTTTAAAATGTAATGTGAGTTTACAAGACATGAATATCATTTGATGGAAAGAGATATATTAGATAAATCAATTTTTAAAGAGAAGATCAAATAATTGGAAGATCAAAAAGAATAAGATTATTAATCAAAAAGCACAATCACTATTTTAGACAAGACACATCCTTGCTAAAATATTAGAGAAACCATTTATAAAGTAAAACTTGTTTATTGGGTTTATATTCTCGATGGTGACCTAATTTAGAAAAAAAAAAACAATTAATCGAGGATTGGGGAGAACCTTTAAAGGCGACACACTTGGTTGTATAGTTAAAAGTAGAGGGTAGGGTAAAGTCCGTCTCTGTAGTATGGAGAATCTAGATCTTCTGGGACACACACGTATACCATTACCTCAATTCTTCTCCTTCTATAACTTTAAATAAAATGTTATAATACTCGATGTGAATTTTCTTATATATTTATTTCCATATATGCCTTTACTGTATTGCCAATTTTTTGTTGTCTCATTGGAATGAATACTAGAAGATACGTCAGCTGGTGATAGTTTAAGAGGTATTTCTCACGCAAATGACTGATGTGGATCCGACATCTCAGTGTATGCATACCAAACCTATCTTTAACGTTAAATTTTAACAGTTTAGATTCACGTATATATAGTCAGCTTTTTAAGTAACGAATCAGCATACGAAAGACATGGAAAGGAGCCCTAATGGTGGGGCTAGTTCGTTTCTGAATAGCATATATGTGAGTGAGAATCACGTTTTAATTGTCCGTGAGACATGTCGACGCAGTATTTTTTCGACATCATCATAATTATACTATTTATCCGAGGACATGTCGACGCAGTATTTTTCACCAAATATATATAACTCTAGCAGCCAATTTTTGATTTCCAAAGTGCATGTCACTTACCGAATCATGTATTTAATTTTTTTTAAGACATCGTTTTCATATATGAAATTCGTATTCTTATTGCATAAGTAGTAAAACGGAATATGTACTCTTGCTAACGTCTCGTTCAAGGGAACGAGTGTTTTATTTCGATAAGAATGGGACGGACAACAAGTTCGAACAAACTTGTGTACATTCGTATTGGCATTTACTGAATTATTACATACCGATACAAACTGTATAGACTAGTTTGGCCAGTAATCAGTTAATTTAGGGTTTAGAAATCCTTCATACCGCTCTTCAAGCATGGGGTTATAACCATTTCACGTTTACTGAGTTTTATCAATTCTCATTTTTATTGATGTAACAAGGTAATCATTTTAACTTTTAGTAATTTTTTATCGTTTATGCATGCACCCTCGATGAGAAAAATAAAGATGCATGCAAACTTTTTACTGTGTTTACTACGCAGTCTATTATAAAGAACTCTAACTATATGAACATTCTAGAAGTATAAGACAAAGCACGATTTTAATCGCAAGTCTTATAGTTTTGATTTTATTACAAAAGTATAATTTTCTATTTAGAAAAATTACATACTAAGATGAAAGACTTTCATCATTACTCGTGAACAATCATCAATCTGGCCGATTTTGCATAATCACATTGCGTAAATCTCCAATGAAAAATATTTTTCAACAGCAACAAAACTATTTTATGTGCACGACAAATAAATTCACAAAGACAATGGCATATCATATATAAGGAGATACTATCGTGCTCAATTTTTCATAGCTTTAATCCTATTTCTTTCTCTTTAATCCTAAATTTAGATATGAATAGATCCGACGTTTGATTTAATTAGAGGTACGCACATAGAAATTATTTCCGATGAAATTTTGTCCTAACTTGTAAATATTAGGACACTGCGAATTACAGCTTTATAATAATTCCTCCAAAAGATAAAGATAAAGATGCATGGGCGGGCAAATGAGTGTTGAGATGCCAAGAGTTGTTTAATACGGAATTAGAACTAATTACAGATGTGGAGATTGGGGAATATATACGAAAGAACGCGCATATTTATTTCTATGTGATATATAAAGTTTTAAAATATGTGTTGTATGGAAACAAGAATACTACTAAACTATAAATAATTAATCTGGTGGGTAGGGATGCGTTATTGGGAATAATATATGCTAACAGTTAGAAAATCATAACGTTGTCTTTTCATGCCCACTTCAGACATGCATGTGTAGTAATGTACTGAGATATTTGGGAGATTTGACCTTTCAAGTTGTTTTTTTGCTAAAATATTTTTTTTTATTTCAAAACATTTTTAGTTACTTTTGTGGTTTTGATTAGGATTCTTTACGGATTATTTATCAGATCAAAAGTTATACTAAATTTATTATTTAATCAATGACTTGAAACTTTTATCATCCTTTTTGATATCAGTATTTGTTTCAGTGATTCAATAACTAGTCTAAATTTGAAGTACTAACGACTTGAAAGTTTATTATTCTCTCTGTTTCATTATAAGTGTCGTTTTAGGTTTTGGCACACGGATTAAAGAAACAATTAATTTTGTACATTTCTTATAAAAAAATACTATTACTTATACACCTAACCATATTTCAACCAATAGAAAAATAAATTTTGCATAAATTTTGCATTGAAAATCGAAAACAACACTTATTTTGTAACGAAAAAAATTCTCTAAAACGACAATTAATATGAAACGGAGGGAGTATTAACTAGTGTTATTACCCCATGCTTAGCACGGGTCAGATTCTACCTGCATTTAATTCTTAAAAAAAAACTATATGGTTTTTTATTTGTTGTTTTTATATTTTTTTCTTCCTTATATGTTTCTGTATTTTTTCAAGTTGCAAAAGCAAATAAAGTAATTTTATAAATATAAGCTATCGAAAGAACAAATTTGTAAATACCAATTTTGTAAATAATGTTGGGAGATGCTTTATTGTTACCTTTTTTGATGACAAAACTTTGATTTTTCATTTTTCATTTTTCTACTGAAAAGTTAAGTTTTTGAGCAGAGTATATCCCTTCATTTTAACCTCAGATGAACAATTAAGAGGTTATTGATCAACAGTAAAAGGAAATTGAATCTAAATCAAGAGTAATTATAAACTTGCATGCTTTTTTACCAGACCAAGAACTCAACAAAAAAAAATGGATAGAGAAAGTGAAAGATAAACTGAGAAAAAGGGAGACATTGAGTAAAGTAAAGATATTATATCAGAAAACTAGAGAGAGGTGAGAGATTTTTTCTCTCCTTTCTCTCTCTCCGACTTTACCTTTTTTCGTTGAAACCCTAATTTTCTTAGCTCCGGTGGCCGGTGGTGCCCTTCACCGTCGGTCGCCACCCCTCATGTTCTTTGCTCTGCCTCTTACCCTGTTTCGCGGATATCTTTTCCTCGTCTCTTTGCTCGATTCCTCTAGATTATCGTCGGATTACGACCGGATCCGGCGGTTCTAAACGGTCGTCGGGTGTGTTCTCGACTTCCCCGGAGTGTTGGCGAGTCTGTGGTTAGTTGTCCGTGTTCAGGAAGCTCTGAATATGTTGTAGATCTGGGATTCAGTGGTGGTTGGATCTGGGTCAGGTTCAACCCTGAGCTCTCGCCGGATTTGAAGCGCGTCGCTGCCGTTAAGTCTCTGGCCTCATGCTGCTCTGCCTTTCCCATCTCTCCCCCATTTCGGTTGCTCCGCTAGGACTTCCCCTTCTCGAATCTTGGATTTGAGATGTAATGGCGCTGTGAGGCTTTCGCCGGGGACTCTTGTTTGGTCTGATTCTTGTAGGTGCTAGCATGACGACTTGTCTTGTCGTCTGGTGTTTGGAGCTCTGTCTCCTCTGTTCCTCACGGTTCCAGAAGGAGACTAACTGATGTTGTGCCTTGCCTCCTCATCGTTTTGTTGCCATTATCCTTCCGAGTCAACTGTTTTGTGAAGGGGCCGGAGTCGAGAGAATTAAACATCTGCTTGCTTCTGACAGCTCTGCTCCATCGTCTACCTGCTTGGCTCTTTTCGTTTGTTGTAGGGTCTACATGGCCTTGTCGTGTTTGTCTCATGAGCTACTTCGGCGTCTGGAGTGGATTCCAACGGATTGGGGCCGGACCAGGACCTTGCCATCCCCGCTTCGCCTTCCGTCCTTTTGGTTTCGCCTTCGGGATAATCTTCGGCCCCTAGGATTATTCTCCGGTTGATTTGCTCCCTGATTAATGTCCTTGTTACAGGTTCCTGCAGCAAGGTAAGCATTCATCTACTGGTAATCGAATAGCAGCTTAGGAATTAGTTAGTGAAGCTCTAATCACTCTCTCGGGTGTTGACTAGACTTTATTGTCATTGAAAGTTTTTTTATCTTTTTTGGGGGGCTTTCCTTGACCCATGCTTTGTTAGCAATCTTAGATGCAGTAGAATTTAATCCTTCAAGGACTGTTGAATCTCTTGGACCATTATTTCTATAATGAATTCACATACTTATCAAAAAAAAAAAAGTGAAAGATAAACTTGCATGTTTTTTTACCAGATCAAGAACTCAACAAAAAAATGGATAGAGAAAGTGAAAGAGAGAGAGAGAGAATAGATGAACAGAGTGTAAAATAAATAGATAAAATCAGATAAGTAATAAAAGGGAGATATCCTCCTCAACCAAGCTGTCCACGTAGGCAATTTTAATCAACCAATTAGACAGGGTGTTTTTGCCATGTCAAATATGTGTTGATTTCTTGGGCTTCGACTTACCGTAATTTTTAAAACAATCGAACCCAGCCCATTAGACCATAGACAGACCCAGCCAGCGACCAAACCATTTCGACCTCTCCCTTACGCGTCTCTCAAATCCTATTAACCTAAATCGAATCTTCGTCCCTTTGTCGATTCTTCATCTCCTTTGTCGATTCCTAATTTTTGCTCTTCCTCTTCTTTGATCCGTTTCATGATCTGACCCTAAACAATCAATACAACTCCACTTCGTTCTCTCTTTACTCTCATTTATGGATTCGTTTTGCTTTTCTCCTTCAGATTTTGTTTATATAACTCTTAATCCGCATTTTCTCCTTCTTTTGTTTATACAACTCTTGATACGAGTCTTATTCCGATTAAGCTTTGTTGCAATGAGTTCCAACGGAAGTTCCATCTCCGAGAAACCAAAAGGCGTTGAGTCTGACTCCTCTCCCGGACCGATCAAACCCATCGGAACACCCCATGTCTCATCCAACCACTCAATAGGCGATCTCCACTCGAAGCGAGACAAAGGCGAAGCGTCGGTCACTTCCGGTCTGACCAAACTCAGCGGCAAAACTACTGTCTCTTCCGGCGTCTTGATCGGCGTACCTATGTCGAAGAACCCCAATGGTAAGAACCCTTATCGTTTCATTATGAGATTATAGTGTCCGTCTGATTACCAGTATAAAAAATAGAGAATCTGAAGCTATGAGGTTTAAAACAATGAGATGAGCAAAATAATTGTTTTTAGTAGATAATTTTTATACTAGAGTAAATAGAAACGCATGTGAAATTGTGGATTTTTAGTTCCCTTTTTTAATGATGGTAACGTTCGTATTCCTATGCAGGTGCGATCATTCACAGCACGAAGGCTGGTGTCTCCTCAGGTGTTAGAGGCAAATCTGCTGTCTCTTCCCGCGTCAGGGGAAAAGCTATTGTCTCGGCCGAAGTGGTGGCTTTCAAAGATGTGAAATACGGACCTCATGACGGCGAGTTGAGGTTCCGGTTGATCCATTTTTGGGAAGCTCGAAATATTGTGTCAAAGGTGCTTATCGGTCTCGAGATGCTTCTCATCGACCAAGAGGTATAACCCAAAATCTTGCTTACAGTTTAGTTTAGAAATTGAAACTTATCGTTCTAGACTTTACTTTGGCAGAGACTTTATGATTAGAAAATAATTTATGATTTTGGTTTCTTGGTCTCACTTTGGCAGTTTAGTTTTGCTAATAAAAAAAGAGAACATATTCCATTAAAACTTTGACTGATGAACATTTTAGATAATTTATAGCAAGTGTTTGCTTTTATTGATAGTACAGTAACTATAATTTTTTTGTTGATGCGTTTCTATGATTTCCTGTCTAGCATTTCTGATTTAATTTCTTTACTGATGATAACAGGAGACTGTCATCCAGGGTTTCATCCCAGCTGGGAGGATAGACACTTATTTGCCACACATGAGAGCTGGTGGCCTTTACAGACTCAACAGTTTTTTCGGTTCTCACAACAAGAATTTGTATCGTGTTGCGGAACCAAGTTTCACCATCACATTCTCATCGACTTCTGACCTCTCTAATCTAACGGACAGTCCGGTTTGTTTCCTTGAGGACCGGTTCCGGATCCATGGATATGAGGAGTTCGATGCTGCCTGCGACTTGAGAGGGGATCTTTATGGTAAGCTCCCCGTGTTATATAATGTGTTTAAATCGATCAAGTATGTTCAGCATTCTTTGTCTAGGATAATGTTTTGATCTACACTTACAATTTTAGGCTACATTTTTGGGTTTATGATATATAAAGCATTGAGTTTGTTTATTTTATCTTGCAGATTATGTTGGCCACATCAAGCTTGTGAATGGACAGGTTCTAAGTGATAGTCTCATGCTAGATGATGCCGAGATGGCTTCATCACGCCGCGTCTTGCTCCATGTTCAAACACATGAGTAAGCTAATCTATTTTTTTTCATATTCATATGTTGTCTCTCTTAACACATGTGTTTTGTATGTTATAGTGGTCCGGTGATGAAGTTGTACCTATGGGACAAGGCTGCCTCAGATTTTAGTGAGAAATTTAAAGCATCTGGAGGAACCGCACGTGTTGTTTTGGTCACTACTTTAAACCCGAAACGATTTGGAGGTCCGTATTATCAACCTTTTTAATTTTTAAGCAGGACACAGGATGGTCAAGGAGTCTTATCTGGTTAGGTTAGTTTTGGTAGTAGAGCTGCTTTTGGACATATACATATACATATGAGTAACCTATAGGTTCCGAGATAGCAAATATTAGACATATATATATTTCTACATCTCATTTACATTATAACTTTGCATATGTATTATAACAATGGATCTGTTATAGGTGCCCTCGCTCTCTCCTCTATGACGCCATCACGTGTTTTCTTGGACAAAGATGTTCAAACAACCGAAGAGTATCTCACTTGGTAAGCATTCTATATTTAAATTTTGGCCGTTGTATTCCACATTGTATTTGATGTTTGGGTGTTGGCTTCAGGATGAACGCGAACTTATCTGTTGCCAACAGAGTTAACGCAGACGTTGTCACTAAGACTGAGACAATGACCATAGGCGAGCTCTTATTCTATATTCAGCAGGAAGATGCCAAGGTTATACAATATCAATGATTAACGCCTTCAATATGATAGTCTTAATCTCTTAATTAATTGTTTCGCATCTTGCAGGTTGCTTGGTTTGAGTGCATAGCAACCATTGCTGATGTTGTGCACGGTTCATCCTGGTATTACATAGGCTGTGGTGTGTGCCACACTAAGGCAACCAAAGGGCCTACCACCCTTATGTGTAAAAAATGTGGGAAACCCGACATTGTTGGTGTTCCACAGTAAGTGACTCAGCTGTACTTATTCTTATACTTTAATGCACTCATTATAACTCTGCACATGACACAGGTACCTGGCCAAGATCTATGTGTATGATAATGAGGATCAGGCGTCTTTTGTGCTCCTCGGTGATGCTGGACATGAGTTATCCGGAAGAAAAGCTTCAGAGTTGGTTGCAAGTTATTTCGAGGTAATTACAACCCTGTGTGCTTATGTTATTTGAATCTATATTCTCCAAGATAGCTAGATATATATAGTGACAGTTGTTTAATGTATATTAGGCTAATGAGAATGTAGAAGATGACCACTTGGTTCCGGTACCTCAGGCTCTTATCGATACCATTGGACAGACTCGAAAATTCATTGTGAAAGTATCATATCACAATTTGACAGGCAAGACCCAAGCTTTGACTGTGACAAAGGTTCTCACCCCAGAAGATCAAGAAGCTGAAGCCCAAGGAACTCTGCAGAATGGAATTGCTGATGGTGATCCTTCCACATGCGTTGGGATAGTGAAGAGGGCTGCTGATAAGGTCGAGGCAGAAGACCCCAAGCGAGCCAGATGTGGCTAGGATGTGTTGAATCGTGGTTTTATGATTACTAAGACTCTATGCTTTGTTTTTTTTTAATCTCAGACTTTGTGTTTGCAACATTGAACTATCTTTCTTATTGTCTCTGCATAATGTTTTTTACCTTAAGTTTGATGTTTGAGTATCTTAGTTTTGTTGGATTTGAAGCTTTTACGAATTTGGTTGTTTTAAGTCTTGCAGTTTACATTTACAAATGCATTCACGAATAGATTTTTTAAGAAAAAATTGTGTTCTAATCATTAAAGGTTTTGGTTTTGAGCAACCATGTAGCATCATGCGAATTTAACATGGCTTAGGCTGTTGGTCTAGGAGGTTCAACTGATTCCATTATTAGGTTCATATTTTTTTTACAGCAAGATACTTAAGGATCTCAAGAAAGAGTTTGGTTGCAATGGTACACTGGTTGCAAACACAATAATTGCATATAAATAAATATATTATCAATTCAAATATCACTAGAATAAATTATTTACATATGTTCAGAATATTTAATATTAAATCAAACATACAGGGTTTTTTATCAAAGAACAATTATTTTATCACATAAAATACAATTTAAAAATACTCATGCATTTGAAATATTTAGTAAAAAAATGAATATCAATTTTTTACATATCACAAAAATATTTATTATAATAAAATTATACTTTTATTGTGTAAGAATATTAAAAACACTTATGTATATATAAAATTATATACAATATATATAAGGAGATATATCTCTTTTGTTTTAAAAAATTATGATGTAAACTATTATTTTGGATAACACAATATAAATTATTTTTATATAATGATGATTACCAAATAACAATTCATTATAATTTACGATAATATAATAACAAACCTAATTATTTATTTAAGATATGAATATTTTATAACAAAAAATAAATTATTTTAAGACAATGATAATTCTCAAATCAATAAAATTTCTTTTTAATTAATTGTTAATTATATACTAACAGATCTATTTATTTATTAAGGATAATAAATCTTTAAGCTGATTTAAATTTAAGTATGAGAGTTCAGAGGCAAAAAATCACTTTACAAATTATAATATAAATTATTAAAATAAATATAAATTAATTAATTAAATAAAAACTTAATTATACCAAACAATCCGCGCGTAGCGCGGATAAAAGATCTAGTGTTTATAAAAGAAAAACAGTTTTAACTTTTAAAACATGATTGAACTTAGTGGTGAAAGGGTGAGCAATTTTAGGAAACGTTACTTGAGTTTATGGAAAATTAAAATGGAAAACAGTTTTTTTTTCAAAATTATATTTTTGCAAGTTTATGCCAATTGTCAAATTTTTATGATATTCACTAAATGCTTGAGTTGAAATTTGTTTTAAGATTCAAGAATTTAGTTATATGTTATGTGTTACTTATTAGTATGCGGTGGTATAGTTGTTTTTCGATTATTCTTGCTTTGGTATTGTATCAAATTAACTAATTGTCCAACTCATAATTATAGATGTACAAATGTGGATTTGTGATAAAGTTTGATGACAATACTGTTTTTTTTAATTCTTATTCATAGTGGAGTGTGCATGTGTCAGAAAGAGGCCAATATCAACTTTTATGTTTTTGCGTATGAATTATAAATATATATATTATTTTGTATAATGCATACTTGCTCTACAACATTTGCTTGATAGATAGATGTAGTATATAAGGGATTGGCTGAAGTTCATGAATTATATAATTTGTACTTAAGGCCCATATATATACTACGACAGGCCATATATGATGGGCTTAAAACTCTCGGTATCGTTCGGAGGCTTTGATCTCGTGTTGGGAGTGTCCAAACTCAACTGTATAATCGTCCGTCGTTAAAACGTGAAGAAGTAAAAAAAAAATGGCGATCTCTTTCATGGTTACTTGTCACCTGAAGCAGCCTTACGCATCTGCTTCTCCTACTCCTCATGATAAAGGTTTATACATTTCTCAAATTTGTTGATTTCGAACGTATTGGTTGAAGATTGTGTGACGGTTTCATCAGGAAGAGCATGTAGATACACGGGCCAAGCAGTGGTACGCTTCCATCGACTTGATTAGGGTTTTGGACGTTTAGGTTTTGATAAGTTTTTGGTTTCAATAGAGAGCTCTGCCGATACGTGTGATAACAGTGGGGAAAAAGAGATCGGAAGGTGTTCGACTCTTGGTCGATGAGTACAAGACCAAGCTTAAACCGTATTGCTCCTTTGAGGATTCTTTGGTTCGCTCCAATCCTCGAAATGCTCAGTACGTTGATTCGATTTTTGGAGATAAAGCTCAGTAACTTAGATGGCTTTGGTTTGAAGTCAATAGTGTTTTTACTCGTAGGGATGTTAGAGCTCAGGTTGAGGATGAAGAAGTGGCTGTGATGAAGCTTATTGGGCCTGATGTTTGGGTATTATTGAAATCTCTTTAGAATCAATCTGTAATTAGTCATTCTTGATGGTCTGATTGTGAGATTTTAGGTTGTGGTGCTTGACGAGAGAGGCCGTGACGTTGATTCAGAACAGATGGCTGAGTTACTTGGGGATGCAGGCAATAGTGTAAGCTTTGGCCTTTCCCTTTGTTCTTAGTCTTCTTGGAAAGTTATCAAACTGATTGAAGTTAATCTGATTCATCTTGAGGAAACCTTTCTTTACAAATGGAAAGGCTTAAGAGGACTTGTTAAGCAGGAGAGAATGTTTGACTCTGTGGCGATCTCTGTTTTCAGGGAGCTTCGAGGATATCGTTTTGTATAGGTGGAGCTTATGGACATGGAAGTGAAGTGAGGAAGCGAGCTAATGTGACCATTAGACTCTCCTCCATGGTCCTGAATCATCAGATAGCTCTTGTTGTACTTATGGAACAGCTTTACAGGTGATAACATTGTTACTTCTGTCTCTGCATTCCAATTATACTATGAGATGATGTAATTGGTTTCCTGTTTTCAGGGCATGGACTATTCTCAAGGGCCAAAATTACCATCATTGAGGGTGTACATGAATCTACTTTTTGGGTTCTTTTATTTTCGAGTTCTCCTGTCTAGAGAAACTACATTGCTAAATATAGCTTCTCCGCCGATAGTTGTATCAGAGATTGTTTATTGAACGTCAAATTTTACTTGCTTCTGATCCAGTTCATATTATGGTCATCGTTGAGTGGGACGTCTGTTCTTGTTTGTTGCATCACTATTTTTTGGTTATATAAGGACTGAATGAATGAAGAAGCAACAGTGGCTATTCAACAAATGATCATTCTCCATAGATCTCCATCTAAAGGAAGGAGGAGAGAGGAGACCTTCCCGTGATTAAGATCATCTTCCCTGCCTCTTGCAGATTTAATGCCAAGGAAGAACGAAAAAATGAAGAAACTGATTCCACTATTAAGGTAACTATTTGTGATTTATGATCATTATTCATTCTCCTTATTGTACATGTGTATATATAAAAAAAGCAATCGTCTAAAGCAACTCTATTGGCCACAATACAGATGACACTAGAGCTGAGACAAGATAGGAACCATATCAGGCCGTAGCTTAGGCAACGCGACAAGTGGCTCAGCCTTAGACATTGCCACACCAAAAACAGCCCTCATGTCTATATCTCCTTCATCTACCTTCTCCCAATCAAAACACTGAACCAATGCTCCGACAGCAAGCGCCACTGTCCTCATTCCAAATCCAGCTCCAGGGCATGCTCTCCTCCCAACTCCAAACGGCAAGAACCTGTAACCATCTCTATCGCCAAGAAACCCTTCAAATCTCTCAGGCTTGAAAACATCCCCGTCTTCCCAAAGCTCACCGTTTCTATGAACATCCCAGGCATTTACGAACAACATTGTGTTTTCCGGAAGCTCGTAGTTGCCTAAGTTGAATCTCTTTGATGAGCAGTGAGGAAGCAAGAGTGGAGCTACGGGGTATAGCCTGAGCGTCTCGTAGATGACACACCGAAGATAAGGTAAGCTCGAGAGATCGGAGTCTTGTATAATCCCTTTTTGCTTAGCATTAGATTTGATTTCTTCTCTGAGCTTCTCAAGCTTATCAGGATGGTTCAGCAAAACCGACATTGCCCATTCCATTACCGCAGGTGAAGTATCAGTTCCGCCGTTGAACATAAGCACTACGATTCCTTTGATGACATCATCTGAGTAGAACTCTGGTTCTGTTTCTTGAAGGCGTAAGAACTTCTCCACTACCGAACCGGTTGAATCAAATTTCTTCATCCGAACATCATCAATGAGTCGTTGAAGATACTCATCTCTCATCCTCTGCATCTCCATCACTCTCTTCTCAATACCTTTGAACCCAATCCACCTCAACACTGGGAAAAAATCGCAGACGTTCATCGACATGCTCGAGAAGAACCTCGACTTGAAATCATCAAAGAACCTCTTCTCTGATTCCGGACCGCTCTCTTCAACGCCACGACTCCCAGAGACTAACCTGAGCATGACCTGAGCAGTGAGAAGCGTGAAATGATACTTGAGATCCACTTTCCTAGAGTCAACGGATGATCTGAAGAGTCTCGAACAGAGATTCAAGACTTCTTCGTTACGGATAAAGGAGTTCTTCTGGAGACTTGTGGAGGAGAAGACCTCGAGGGTGGAGAGACGGCGGAGAGTTCTCCAGAGATCTCCGTAAGGAGCGAGTCCGAAGTTCTTGTAGCCGTAGCTGAAGTGATCAGAGGTGATGGTCCTGGGGCGGTTCGCGAGGGTTTGGTCGTGGTTGGTGAAGCACTCTTCGATGGATTCTGGGGAAGAGAGGACAAGGACGGGACGGCATCCGAATTTTAGAAAGAGAACAGGGCCGTGGACTGAAGAGAGGTGATGGAGAGCTTGTGGTAAAGGAAACTTCTTGATAAGGTGAAGATGGCCGATGATGGGAAGAGACGTAGGGGTTGGTGGTAACTTGGAGTTTTGACTCCAAAGGGATCTGGCGAAGAAGAAGAAGATAGGAGCTGTGAGAGAGAAGATGATAAACCAGAGATTTTCCATTTTCTTCTTTTTTTTCTGGTCAAGGCTGAAGATTGATTGACAAGAAGAGGACGAAAGATGAATTAGAGATATCAACAAAACAATTGACAGTGGTTATTTTTTTGTTTATCCCACACATAGAAAATTGAATTACAACATGTTTTCAACGAGTTTGGTCGGAACTGAAGCTTCTTGATATACATTTATGTACATTTTTCTTAGTGTTGGTAGTAAAGTAGAAGATGGTCAATTTGGTGGGTTTGTTCTTACTTGTCTCTTGCTATCTAGGTTTGTTCTTGCACGTAAGATAAGAGGTATATTTCAGTTGTGACTATCATTTGTTTGTTCTTGAGGTCAACTGTTTTGCAGTTTGTATAATTGTTGATCACATTCTTTTCGTGATAACAGATAAAGACTTAGTTGACAAAACATAGAAAAATGTAGGATCTTAAAGTTGATGTTCATTTGTTTTAACTGAGGTTGAGCTGGCTCCTCGGATGAGCTTATTTTTCTAATCCTAGGTTTTGACATTGACTTGGTGGAAGTCATTTTTCAGACTATTATTTTTCTCATAAGTATATCCGTGCGTTTTAGTTTCAATTTCTCAAAAAGGTGCAAGGCTTTTTCTTTTAAATGATGCAGGCCAAGGTTCTTCTTACTTAATGTGCATTGACATAGTTTACAGATGGACCACCTGAGTTGTTGGTGGACTAATCCTCTCTTGTTCAATAACTAATTGTGGTGGTGTGCATAAACTAGTTCTCTGGAAAATGTTAGTGTTCATGATCCACGTTTCGTTGTGACTTGGTTGGAAAGCCTTTTTTTTTCTTTTCTTTTAAGTCACTCACTGCCTTTATTATGCCTTCTGCTTACCTTAAAGAAGGATTTAGGATGACCACTAAACATGTTTGTTTACTTTTAAGGTCAACTATTTTGGTGACTTTTGTAACTTGGCTCTCAGGTTTAGTCGTTGACTTGCTGTGAAGTATATACATATAGTAATTCCACCCAGTCTTAGGTCTCTTGTGATAATACTAGCTGTGTTTCTTCCTGTGCAAAAATGGCCAGCTCTATGCTCTTCTTTTCATTTATTTTGATTCTCCCTTGTGTCTGTTCAATCCATTTTAAGATAACTCGTTTCAACCAAAGTTCTGAAATAGCATACCAAGGAGATGCAAGATCAAAAAGAGGTCTGTTGAGCTTACCAGCATCAACTTCACTTGCCGTGCTGGTTGGGTCACTTACGGTAAAGAGGTTCCTCTATGGGATCCAGTAATAGGTAAGCCCTTCGGATTTCACCACCCGCTTCTCCTTCAGAATCGATACTGGCCGTGCTAAGTTCGGTAAGTACGGCCAAGGGTTCGCTTTCTTCTTAGCCCCGGCTCGAATCAGAATGCCTTCCAACTCAGCCGGTGGTTTCTTGGGTCTCTTTAATCAAACCAGCGTTAAGTCTTCCTCTTTCCCACTCGTTCAGGTACACGTTTACTAATACAAACTGGGATCCTGTCGACATGACATCTCACGTGGGAATCAACAACAACTCTCTAACGTCTTCCAACGTCACTTCTTGGAACGCAACGTTACACAACAAATATATAGCTCGCGTGCTGATCTTCTACGATTCCTCTAGAAGAAACTTGAGCTGCCTCTTGGAGTTATAACAAAACATCTGATCCTAAGGAGAACTCTGCATCAACTGGATCGTTCAGCGAGGGAAACAGACTTCTGTCGTGGGAGTACAGTTCAAGCCTAGAGCCACGAGATATCAAGAAGATTGAAACTGACAGGAAGGTGATGATCATCGGTGTTTCAGTTACAGGTTTTGTTTCTCCTTTTATTAATTTATAGAGATATTAATTTATCAAAGTTTCCTTATTTAGATTTTTTTTAATATTTTTATTTATAAAGTAAGAAAATATTTAATTTTACCGTATGTATATTATTTAAATTTTAGAAATTTAACTTTCATATTGTTTTAATATCTTATTTGGTGTATATTTTTATGTTTTATAGAATTGTTACGTGGATTTCGATATAATTTTACTAAATATTATCAGAATATGTTGAAATGTTAAAAAAATAAAAGTATTTTCATTGTGAATATTAAACCAACAATATAATGTTTAACTTGTACTTATATAAAATTATATTTAATGGGATTATATATTTATATGAGAGTTCTAAAAATATTATTATCTTATTATTTTATCAATTTATGTAATATTTAACATCGGCTCAATTTGAGACCGGTGAAATTTATTAATTTATAGAGATTATTAATTTATCGAGTATTAATTTGTAGAAGTTCTACTGTACTGTACTAGTATAGACTATATAATTTGGGTTTAACTATAGAATTTAATATTTACAACTCGGCAAAAAAAGTCATTTCTTAAAAATAAAGAATATCTATAAGAATTGAAAACGGCTTTTGTCATACATGACTTTTAGTCGTGAGGATGGTGAGACTAATATAGTATTAAGTCTTGACGTGCATTGATTCTCTTGCTGGGCCCAGACGCCGGAACTGACCCTTTTGGAAGAACGTTCAACACCAACGGCCCGTATATTCCGGCAACATAGACTCCCGGAGAAGACGAATAACCCCCGGTGATGTGGCCATCCTCGGCCACCACCGTCGCCAGCTTCCCGTTGACCGTCTTAGAGACATCAGATACCTCTCCTGAGATGATGATGCGCACACTGCTCCATTACGTGTCCAAGTAACTCAAAACTTGCTGTTAAGGAGTTTCTAGCATATGACTGACCTTCCTTGTCTTTCTTCGAGTTATCGACGCTGAATATAAGAAGCGTTACGAGCCTAACAATAAAAAGTGCGCTGTCACTGGTGTCTTTACCAAAAAATCATATCTTCCGTTAAGCTCGACCAAATCAGATCTCGTAGACTGCTGCTAGTGGAACCAAGAACATCTGAGAATGTCTCGAGGCTGAACAAAGACAAGTGATAAACATTACACCAGAGATCCAGTAACAGAGGCTAGAACAAACTAATTTTCAGAAAGAAAGCAAACATACCTTGTTCGGGTAAAAAGAATCCCGTTGAGACGAACAAATTTAACGCAGAATGCTTTGAGCATCTCATCTGCGCTAGTTACTTTATCCTTCTCAGGAACAGCTACCACGTCCTCATCTTTATCGCCGCCTTTACCTCTTCTTTTACCAGTGGGCCTTCTAGACGAGTCTTTGGGAGCGGTAAACAAATTGGGCACGATTCTGCTCAACAGAGATAAAGATGTATTAGTGCTAAGAAAGTGAGAGTATAATCTCTCTATTACGCTAAGCCACTAGCATAGTTACAAAACAGAAGCTTATTAGTTAACCATTTCAAAAGCAACAATCAAGTTGTCTCCACAGCTAAACTCCGGAAATAACGAATAGGAAGCAATTATAGCAAAAGCTGAGACATTAAGTTGATACCATTAGACAAACTATAAGACATAGTTGTACCAACTAAAAACATCACGTGAAAGAGACAAGGAAATATAACCTGATGATGTGGGTTTCCACTTGACGCAGCAGCATGCTCTCGGTTCTTAGAATCTCCCTCTCCATATAATCCTTTATACCGAGCAAGATCACCAAGGTATATAAAGCAACGGTGACAAGACACCAAAGCCTTTCTGAACTTCTGCTATCTTCTTTCCATCCAAGGGAAGCCCATACTTGGCTCTAATTTTTAAGATCGTTTTCATGGTAAAACCCCATGTTGCTTCTGAAAGGAAAGTTCTGAACTGCAGCTTGAGGTTTGCGACCCTGTCAGGCCTAGATGGACCCTTTGAATTTTGAGCCACACTCGGGTTACTAGGAGCCAGGACAGCACTGAAAGTCTTCAATCCTTTTGTAATGCAGCTGCCACAGAGTAAACTCAATGTTGTGCTCCTCGGAAACGTGTGGTCTTCAAGAATGATTGCTTCATAAAATTCTCACGAATCTGCTGCCACAGATTTGGATCAGAAGGATTCCGAGCGTGAGCAGCCTTCCCGACGCTTGATTTCTAACTCAACAGTCTGCAAAGTATGAATTTACTGTCACTGAGATGAAGATCCAAATCTAACAAAAAAGACATAGGATCAAGCACAGAGACAACACGGCCTATACAACCCTACAAAGATGAGCTAAGACGAACCCATACAGACCCTCTAAAAGGCATGCTAAGAAAAAAAATACTCCAAAACAAAAGCCATATTAAGCCAAGTACGAGAGGGAGCACCTTATCGAATATTCTTATCCATCTGCAAAGTCATCATCCATTCAAATCCTTCAAGGTTATTTCACACACAACCTGCAATAAGAAAAAGAAGAATCTCAGTAAGCTTAAACCTCTGCTTGTGTCCTTATCTACAAGGATGGAGATAAAAATAATGTCATAATCTTATCTAATATAACAAGATTAAACAAAACCAATCATCTAAAGTACTTCCAATCTCTATGCTAATAGAAAACACACTCAATATATCGGCTACATAACATTATTCTAATCAGGTTTTCCTGTAAAGCTCCAATCCAATATTTAAAACGACAAAGGAATCATGTGTTGAAGTCAAAACCTTGAATAGAAATTGAATAATAATTAACAACAGTGCCACCTTAAGCTAGACGGGCTTCTAACCTAAAACCAATTGGTGACAAGTGGAGTGGTCCATCTATCTTATATATTATTTCCCTTCCAACTACCGATGTGAGACACTTTGTCTCTAATACCACCGATCAGCTGCCGCATGATTCCTCCGTGCCTCCGCCGCGAGATGTAGGGAGGAAAAAGAGGAAGGGACATTGCTTTCCACCTACTACTTGTGTTTGTGTTTATGAGAGAGAAACTGTGGATGGATTGGGTCATGAATGTCGGAGAAAGTCACGAGTCGGGTCAAAAAAAACTTTTAAGTCGTATTTAAATCAATCCCACCAATCACAGTACTCCACATCAGCAACAGCTGGTATGTCCCTCCTGCTCCATGGCCTATTTAATTCTGGACTAGGTAGGTTCTTACTTTAGTTCCTCGTTACGACGTTCTTGTAACCGAATAATATTTCTTTTTGAACTGTGAGGCTTTCTATTAAAATTTGTAACCGAATAATATTCTTACAACTTTCTCACTTAACAAAACTAAACTACTAATCTGTGATAACACATTGCAATTTCTCACACATAATATTGTTATGCTTCATATCTCACTACAAGAAAACACAGAAAATCCCGACGGAAATACCGACCGAAAAAAATCTGTCAGGAAATTCCGACGAAATTCCGACGAAAATTTGTCGGAAAACAATTTCGGTTAATTCGTCGGAACTTCGTCGGAATATCCTGACAGAATAAGTTCGTCGGTATTTGGTCATACGATCCCGACAGAATACCGACAAAATTCGGACAAAAATATGACCGTTGCAAAAAATTGACACATACTGACAAACTACCAACGCAATACCGAGGATTTTGGTATTCCGTCAGAATTCTGTCAGTATATTCCGTTGTAATTCCCGACGGAATACCGACGACATTGTTCCGTCGGAAATTTTTCCAGGTTCTCTTATAAATACGACCTCTCCTTCATTCATTCAAATCACAACAAAACAATATAAATCATGGGTACTCCTTATAATTTTCGTTCCTGGCTAGATCAACCTCATATGGATCCAAATACAAGTTTACTTACGGAGGAATACGCATGTGGTATTCAAGAATTCATGGCGGTGGTTCAAAGTCAAC
This sequence comes from Brassica napus, assembly GCF_020379485.1. NCBI lineage: Eukaryota > Viridiplantae > Streptophyta > Magnoliopsida > Brassicales > Brassicaceae > Brassica > Brassica napus. Next base: position 3,333 of record NW_026014481.1, on the reverse strand, counting down.
CGGAAGAAAGAACAAGTAAGTATTTATTATGTCCATGCTCTACTTGTAAGAATAATATCCGTGTCAAAAAAATGGAAGTATGGAGTCATTTATATCGATATTTCGTTAATAAGTATTTTCTATTCTATTCTTTTGTAAAATATTTTAAAAATTATCTTCTTTAAAAAATATATTCATTATTAGTTATTAAATAAAATATCGAAATTATATATATATATATATATATATATAATTTCCATATTGTAGTAGTTTAAGAAAACATTAGGATAAAAAAAAAGCAAATTAAAAGCAAATTAAAAGCAAAAAATTATGAAACAAAAAGGAAAATAAAATAAAAATTTATAATAATGGCATTATGCATAATATTTTCAATTCATTAAGAATACTTTTGTAATTAACTACTTTAAAATTAACATGAGAACTACACGTAAGAAACTAACTTCTCAAATAATATTATAGAGATATAAATGCATATTTTTTTTGAATTGGCTTAGGGCATTATAATATGTTAGACCGACACTGCGTCCTTAACCTCTTTGCGCAGCTCTTCACTCAGCTCTTTAACATCCTTCACCACTATGCGCAGCTCTTTCCTCAGCTTCCTTCATGGGAGACCGTGTGGGTGCGAGTTCGCGATGGGATCCGCGATAGGATCGCTGCTTGTTTTGATGGACTGGAGTACGTTCTAAGATCTGTGCTTCGTCCCCGTATGGTTCTTTCCAAGTTCACCCTGGTCGCCATCTCAACTGTCTCAGGAGCCTTAAGCTTCGTCTGCCTTGTGAGGAACGACAAAACGTTCGAAAGCGCGACGGAAAGAGGGGTCGGCGCGGCTATTGTGCTTTTCTATCTCGCACTGAGCGGATTCTTACATCCCCTCATCAGCAGATTGATCACTGAGATTTCGGAGGAGACCGTTCAGGCTTATGTGGAACGCTTTGAAACCCTTTTATGGGTCTCTAAGTGTCTCCTCACTTTGGTTGTCAGCGCTTCTATGGCTGCGCTTTCTAAGTTTGTAGAGATCGTATTCGAATGGAATGGATATGGGGTCGGTTTTAACTTTTCCATCTTATGTCATCTGATTAGTATTTTCAAAATATACGGTGTCAGCGACATGTTTGGGGCTGCGGACGCCGTACTAAACGGGACTATAGATTATTAGAGCACAAGCCCAAGCCATTGAAGTCAAGCCCAAAGCCCATGTAGTCTAGGTTTTCTATCAAGATGGAATTGATATAAATAGATGTTTAAGGTCATTGTAGTAGATATCTTGGCTTCCATTGTAGCAGCTTCATCCTTAAAACTCTTTAATGAAATTAACCAAACATTTGTGTTCTTGAAGACAAGTCTAAATCTTTTCTTTCTATTTACATTTCTGCACAATAAAGCTCCTTTGAGCTATCTTCATTTGTCTCAATAAAGCTTCCTAAACTCTAGTTTCATAATAAGAAACACTCTAGCTAGTAGCAATGTCTTTACCATGAAATACTTGAGCCGTTTGACCATGTAGTACTTAGGAGTAGCTCATCATGGTCTTCTTTTGAATGACCAAAGACTTACTAATTTTCTACTACAACATCAGTGTGCAACCATACGAAAGTAAGATCATTTAGTCACAAGCAAGTAAGCAAGAAGGACGTTTCTTACTTAAGCTTGAAAAGCGTACCCAATAATGAACAAACTCACTAATATGAATATCAAGAAGGTTTTGGTTTTAACAAAATGATGGAAAGACATAAATATGTTATCAAAATCCATCCAGTTATATCAATCAAAAGCATTAAAAAACTAAGCTCACCATAAAGAGCTTATCCAGAAAAAGTTGAAAACGTTGGGCTTTTATAAAATATAACAATAACTGATAAATGATATTCAAATCCATGAAAGAGAACCAAACCCATTGAATTAGCTAGAAAATAACACACACACACACGATGCAGGAGCTGAAAAGTTTGAACCTTTAAAGAGTGGAGATAGTAACTTACACGAACACGGTCAGCGAAAATAGGCTAGATCAATTTGAACATAAGGGATTCAGACCGAAGTTTGTCGGTAGTTGCCTGATCGAAGAGAAACTGTTGTTCACCTTCTAGTTTTGCTTTCCTTAGCTCCATCTATGTCGAATCAAGAAAAGAAAAGATCAACGTAAGCAAAAAAAATATGATTCAAGAGAAGATGAGATTTGATAGGAGGTTACCTTCCTCTGCGTTCCACCTCCAGATTTGGCAGGTATAGAGGATGGCAGTGGAACTTTTTCTTTCTTCAGTGCCTGCATCAGCAAGAGAAACCATTATCAGATCATTAGAGAAAAATATCAGTAGCGGCGATAACATGGAAGTAGCAACAAATACCTAAAGTAAATAGTAACAAAAGACTGCATACTCGACTTTAATATACAGAAAAAGTAATGAGGCTGCAACGTTTTTGATTGAACCCGAATCGATGTAAATCATGTAAATGCTTGATTTTAATGCGACAGACAATGATGAATGTAGCTGTTACTCAAGCTTGGCCGGAGGCGATGTTATCTCAAGAGGCACGACTTTTCTGCAACAAATCTCCACCAACGACTGATGATTAAAACCCTAAAGATTAATGGATCTGTCTGCATACTTTGTGAGTGGTTTTGCTCCAAATGTATGTCTTTGTGATAGAAATTTTCTAAAACATATATATAGAGTAATATTATATTTTTCCTTTAAAAACGATATTAGCAATTTCTATGAGGAAAAATAAAGTTTCATAATTCTTAATGGGTCTACAACTCACAGCCGCATATATAGAAAAATATAAAGAAAAAAAAAACTTTAAAACACTTGATTTATATTAGCAGAGATTCCCAAACTTCTTGTGAACTTTTACAATAGTAAGCATCTTCGGTCTATTTATGTCTCCTCATAATCTTTCTTATTTGAAATAAAACTGGATCATAGAAGTTTCTAACACACGTCTTAGGTCCAAAACGAACAAAACAGAACAAGTTTCTTAATCTTTTTACTATTCTTCCTCGGGAACCCTCAGTATCACGCGTTAATGTCATCTCATCCATCACCTGACTCGATTGATCATCAGCTTTAGACCTCATTGTCTCTAAAAACACTCACCAAACCCTCAAGCGCCATGTCAGCATCCTCGCTTTTCATCAGCTCCTCTGCGACTGTGCCGGCGTAATCACATCCCTTTGCATCAGTCGCTCTATCTCTCCGTCTGGCATTGCGGTGTCGTTCAGGCCCAAATAGTAAAGAGGCTAAAGTCTTGAACCCTTGGAAATTCAGCAGCCCTGATAACGTCAAGGGTCCCTAAACAACAAGAAAAGGACTTATTCTTGGGTTCAGG
>NW_026014480.1:0-42133 GCF_020379485.1 Brassica napus | reverse complement strand
CTGCCCCCTCTCTCTCCTCTCCCGCTCCCTCACCTTTCCCTCCCTCTTCTTCTCTCCCCTCCTCTCTTTCTCCCCCGCTCCCTCCCTCTCCTCCCCCTCCCTCCCGCTCTCTCCCGCCCTCTCCCTCCCCCCGCCTCTGGATGCGCCTCAGTACATGGATCAGCACATGGAACCAGCCAGGATGGAGAACAGGACGATCAGATCATTCCAACCGAGGTTCAGGCAAACGACAGTTCCAGACAGACACACCGAGCCGTGTACCGGATCGACCCGCACGCAGCCGGAAAAGAACTAAGGCTAGAACCATGTCCAGATGACCAAACCGACCGTACCGGAGCCCGTCTTTCCCGACCAACTCGCCAAGCCAAGACTGATGGTCGAGCCGGAACCCACTTGGGTCGAGTGGAAATCGAGACAGACCATAGTCTTTCCCTTTTGGTCCGTCTGATCCGAGCCGAGTGTCCCGATGAGCGTACTGATGGATCAGCCGGCCAGTATGATCAGTTCTTGAATTTTGATGATCAAAATTTCTCTAAGGCACGGATTCTACAACTGTCCAAGGACTTGGGTCGTGCTGGAACCAAGTTGGCGCATGAGCCTTACCAGGCTGACCGTCCGGAACGCGCCACGCCCGTTCTGCTCCTTACCGCGAAGGAACCACTTGGTTCAGACGAACCTGGACGTTAGCCGAAGAGTCATCTTTGACCAGATCTGGAATTTAAGAGTTTAATACATTGTCTTTCAAAATTCTAGTCAGATTCGATTTACTAAGTCTATCTTTAATACATTCATATGTCTCTTTCTATTCCTCAAGTAGTATAAATATGTAAACACTTCTATCAATAAAATCATTCCATTTTCTTTCAACTTCTTTTTGAGTCTTTACTCTTTGTTCTTTGTTTAGAACTTTTCTAGTTTTCTTGGTGTGGCTAGCTCCAAGCAAACGCCCTTGTCTGTTGGTCTTGTGAGTCATATCAAGCAACGGTTCAAGATTGCCTCTTTGTTGGACCGGTGAGTCACATCCGGCAACAATCTGGTTCGGGAATATCAAAGGCCACTCCGCAACCTTTGTGCGACCCCTCATTCCATCAGATCTCCTCTTGGAGTTCATATCCTTTCTCAAATCCGGTCGAGTGATCCTTTTAAGGCATATCAAAGTGGTATCAGAGCCACTCTTCCGGTATCTCTTTTCATTTCATCTTTCACATCTACTATTTTCTTCATAAAAAAAAAAAAAAAAAATTCTTCTTCTATCTATCTTGAATCCGGGCCCCTTATTACCATCCATTTAAAAAAAAAAAAAAAAAAAAAGATCTACGATTTAAAAAAAAAAAAAAGTTTCAAGATCGATTTGTGGATTGGTGGTGGAAGAGAAAGCCTGCTGGCTGAGGAGAAATCCAGCCTTTGAGGTGGTTAAAACGGATTCTAAAAGCTAAATCTCTTATCTTTCTCTCTTTACAAAAAAAAAAAAAAAATTTACCTTGTTTGCTTGAAGTTTGTCCCTTGGAATTCCTTGATTAGATCTCTTAGAACCTTGAGTATAAGACTTGTGAGTGATCAACAAAAATCTGAGAGAAACACGTGTGTGGGTGAGATCAAAACACTTGAGAGAGTGAGGTATTTTTATCTAAAGTTTTGTGTTTAAGAAGTTTCAGGAACCATGGGAAGTGAAGACGAAAGGAGCCGACCCGGAAACTCAGTGGCCGGTTTATCTAACTTGCAGATGCGAGCCTTGAATGATTCTTTTACTAACCTTATGAATGCAGGTCTTGAGCAGATCCATCTAAGGCTAGATGAGATCCAGAACAGTCAACAGCCGCGTCCTCGAACCAGAGCCAGAAGAGATCGCCCAAGGAGGCCAAACCGGTCTGATGATGAGATCCGAGAGGAGGACTCTCATGAGGACGAGGACCGATCCATAAACCGACCTAGGAGGGGTCACAGAAACCAGGAACCAGGTGATGTCAATCCTTTTGCTAGAAATGAACGTGCTAATGATAGCTTAAGTGGATTGAAACTAAAAATCCCACCTTTTGAGGGTAAAAATGATCCTGATGTTTTTCTTGAATGGGAAAGAAAAATTGAACATGTCTTTGATTGTCAAAACTTTTCTGAACTTAAGAAAGTTAGACTAGCTGTTACTGAATTTTCTGGCTATGCTATTAATTGGTATGATCAAGTTGTGACCCACAGGAGGAGAACAGGTGAGAGACCGATTGAGACATGGGATGAGTTTTCCATGCTGATGAGGAGACGATTTGTTCCTGCTCATTATCACCGAGATCTCCACCAGAAACTCCGACGCTTACTTCAAGGCACTAAGTCCGTGGAAGACTACCACCAGGAGATGGAAACTTTGATGATCAAGGCCGATGTAGACGAGCCCGTGGACGCCACTATGGCTAGGTTCCTTTCTGGCCTTAACCGAGACATCCAAGATCGCATGGAGCTTCAAGAGTATGGAACCGTGGAGCAAATGTTGCACAAAGCCATCCTGATCGAACAACAGGTCAAAAGAAAGAGCTACTCAAAGCCGGCCTTTGCTCTTAAACCGTCCTTTACTCCTAAGCCAAGTTATCAAGACAAAGGTAAGTCTTCTGCCACAACAAATACAGCTTTAAAGACTGATGCTCCTGCTCGTGTTGACAAAGGAAAAGCTATTGAGAATCCTAGCCGTGCAAGAGACATCAGATGCTTCAAGTGTCAAGGCCTAGGACACTATGCCAACAAATGTCCGAACCAAAGAGTAATGATTCTCATGGAAAATGGAGAGGTTGAGTCCGAGGACGAGCAAGAAACAAGGAGGATCTTGGTCCTATCTTTGATGAGGAAGAGGAGTCCTTTGACTACCCACATCATGGACCATTACTTGTTGCGAGGAAGGCTTGGAACGGTCCCATCTTCGATGAGACGGACGGTCATGCTAACGGCCACACGGACGACGACCTTGGCCCGGTCTTCGACATTGATTCTGAGCCGATCTTTGATAAGGAGGATTGCTTTGACTATCCAGCTCACGGACCACTACTGGTTACTAGACGTTCCTTGAGTGTTCAGCCCAAAACCAATGAAAAAGAACAAAGGGAGAATCTCTTTCATTCTCGTTGTTTAATCTCTGAAAAAGTTTGTTCTTTGATCATTGATGGTGGGAGTTGTACTAATGTTGCTAGTGATACTCTTGTCAGGAAGCTAGGGCTAGCTACTCGACCTCTTTCACGTCCTTTCAGGTTGGAATGGCTCAATGAAACCGGTGAACAGTATGTCAAGGAACAAGTCACGATCCCTCTTACCATTGGACGATATGAGGATGAAGTTGTTTGCAACGTTCTTCCTATGGACGCTTGTCACATCCTTCTAGGCCGTCCATGGCAGTTTGATAAGAAAGCAGTGCATGATGGCTTCACAAACCGACACTCCTTTGACCACAAAGGAAAGAAGATCACGCTGGTGCCCTTGTCTCCATTAGAGGTTCACCAAGATCAGGTCCAACTCAAGAAGAACCGTGACCAGGAACCTAAGCCGGACGAGCCTGAGTCATCTCAACGAAACTCCAACTTCTTCATAAAACAAAGTCAGGTTAAGAGGTCTCTTTACTCCCAAAAGCCATTTCTTTTACTTGTGTATAAAGAATCTCTTATGGCTTCACTTTCTTCTGACCTTGCACCGGAGATTCCGAGTGAGTTGCTAGATATTTTGCAGGACTTTTCTGATGTTTTTTCAGATGAGAATCCTAAGGGATTGCCACCAGTTCGAGGCATAGAACATCAGATCGATTTTGTCCCGGGAGCCTCTCTACCGAACCGGCCAGCCTATCGAACCAACCCAGTTGAAACCAAAGAACTTCAGAAGCAGGTTGGTGATCTTCTGGAGAAAGGACACATCAGGGAGAGCCTCAGCCCTTGTGCCGTGCCTGTCCTCCTAGTGCCCAAAAAGGACGGATCTTGGCGCATGTGCGTGGACTGCCGTGCCATCAACAACATTACGGTAAAGTATAGGCATCCTATTCCTAGGCTTGATGACATGCTAGATGAGTTGCATGGTTCATCAGTTTTCTCTAAGATTGATTTTAAAAGTGGCTACCACCAAATTAGAATGAAAGAAGGTGATGAGTGGAAAACTGCATTTAAGACGAAACTAGGATTGTATGAGTGGCTTGTCATGCCATTTGGTCTTACTAATGCACCTAGCACTTTTATGCGTTTGATGAATCATATCTTGAGGTCTTTCATTGGTCATTTCGTGGTTGTTTACTTTGATGATATTCTCATCTACAGCAAGAATCTTGATGATCATAAGATACACTTGAAATCTGTTCTTGATGTTCTACGGAAAGAAAAACTTTTTGCAAATCTTGAAAAATGCTCTTTTGGAACAGATCACGTGGTGTTCTTAGGCTTTGTTGTAGGTGCTGATGGACTCAGAGTGGACGAGGAAAAATCAAAGCCATCCGAGATTGGCTGAGTCCAACGACCGTGGGCGAAGTAAGAAGTTTCCATGGCCTAGCCGGCTTCTACAGACGGTTCGTCCAGGATTTCAGTTCCATAGCCGCTCCGCTTACTGAGGTAATCATAAAGAACGTGGGGTTCAAGTGGGAACAAGCTCAAGAGGAGGCATTCCAGATTCTAAAAGGGAAGTTAACTCATGCTCCTTTGCTTACTCTCCCTGATTTCTCTAAGACTTTTGAGATCGAATGTGATGCTTCGGGTGTTGGTATTGGTGCTGTTCTCATGCAGGATAGGAAACCCATTGCTTACTTCAGTGAGAAACTTGGAGGAGCCACGCTCAACTACCCCACTTATGACCAGGAGTTGTATGCTTTGGTGAGGGCTCTTCAGACATGGCAGCATTATCTTTGGCCAAAAGAGTTTGTGATCCACACTGATCATCAGTCCTTGAAACACCTTAAGGGCCAGCAGAAGCTGAACAAGAGACATGCCCGTTGGGTCGAGTTCATTGAGACCTTTCCTTATGTGATCAAATACAAACAAGGTAAGGACAATGTGGTGGCTGATGCCTTGTCCAGCAGGTATGTTCTTCTTTCAGCTCTTGAAACAAAGTTGCTTGGTTTTGAATTTATCAAAGATCTATATGCAACTGATTCGGATTTCAAAGAAGTGTTCATAAAGTGTTCCAAAACGGCCTATGGAAAGTACTATCAAGCTTCTGGATTTTTATTCTTTGATAACCGTTTGTGTGTGCCCCAATGTTCTTTGAGGGAATTGTTTCTCAGGGAAGCTCATGGAGGAGGCCTTATGGGACACTTTGGAGTCAAGAAAACGCACAAGGTGGTGAATGAGCACTTCTATTGGCCGAGCTTGATGAAGGATGTAGAACGGATCTGTGGCCGATGTGTGGTTTGCAAGAAAGCCAAGTCTAAATCTAAAAACCAAGGTTTGTATTCTGCTCTTCCCATTCCTTCTCATCCTTGGGTAGACATATCTATGGACTTTGTGCTTGGATTGCCTAGGTCTAAATCTGGTCGAGACTCTATCTTTGTTGTGGTCGATAGATTCTCTAAAATGGCTCATTTCATACCTTGTCATAAGACTGATGATGCTGTGCAAGTTGCTGATCTATTCTTTAGGGAAATTGTTAGATTGCACGGAATGCCTAAGACTATTGTTTCTGATCGTGATGCTAAGTTCCTTAGTTATTTCTGGAAAACGTTATGGTCTAAACTAGGAACTAGATTGATGTTTTCCACCACTTGTCATCCTCAAACTGATGGACAAACTGAAGTTGTGAACCGAACCTTGTCTGCATTGCTTAGGTCATTGGTTAAGAAAAATCTTAGACTTTGGGAAGAATGTTTGCCTCATGTTGAATTCGCTTACAATCATTCATTGCATTCTTCTACTAAATTCTCTCCTTTTGAGGTTGTTTATGGTTTCAATCCCTTATCTCCACTTGATCTTTTGCCTTTGCCTTTGAGTGAAAGAGTTAGTACAGATGGCAAGAGGAAAGCTGATACAATCAAGAAGTTGCATGAGACAGTTCGTGCGAACATTGAAGCCAAGACCGAGGTGTACACAAGGAAGGCCAACAAGAAGAAAAAGAAGGTCATTTTTGAGGAGGGTGATCTTGTTTGGGTTCATCTTAGGAAGGAACGATTTCCGGAAGAAAGAAAGTCCAAACTCATGCCAAGGGTCGATGGTCCTTTTCAGATTCTTAAGAAAATCCAGGACAATGCTTATCAGCTTGACTTGCAAGGTAAGTATGACATATCCTCAAGCTTTAATGTTTCTGATTTATCTCCTTTTCTTGCAGATGATCCAGATTTGTGGACAAATCCTTTTCAAGAGGGAGGGAATGATGCGCCTCAGTACATGGATCAGCAAACGGAACCAGGCCAGGATGGAGAACAGGACGATCAGATCATTCCAACCGAGGTTCAGGCAGACGACCGTTCCAGACAGACACACCGAGCCGTGTACCGGATCGACCCGCACGCAGCCGGAAAAGAACTAAGGCTAGAACCATGTCCAGATGACCAAACCGACCGTACCGGAGCCCGTCTTTCCCGACCAACTCGCCAAGCCAAGACTGATGGTCGAGCCGGAACCCACTTGGGTCGAGTGGAAATCGAGACAGACCATAGTCTTTCCCTTTTGGTCCGTCTGATCCGAGCCGAGTGTCCCGATGAGCGTACTGATGGATCAGCCGGCCAGTATGATCAGTTCTTGAATTTTGATGATCAAAATTTCTCTAAGGCACGGATTCTACAACTGTCCAAGGACTTGGGTCGTGCTGGAACCAAGTTGGCGCATGAGCCTTACCAGGCTGACCGTCCGGAATGCGCCACGCCCGTTCTGCTCCTTACCGCGAAGGAACCACTTGGTTCAGACGAACCTGGACGTTAGCCGAAGAGTCATCTTTGACCAGATCTGGAATTTAAGAGTTTAATACATTGTCTTTCAAAATTCTAGTCAGATTCGATTTACTAAGTCTATCTTTAATACATTCATATGTCTCTTTCTATTCCTCAAGTAGTATAAATATGTAAACACTTCTATCAATCAAATCATTCCATTTTCTTTCAACTTCTTTTTGAGTCTTTACTCTTTGTTCTTTGTTTAGAACTTTTCTAGGTTTCTTGGTGTGGCTAGCTCCAAGCAAACGCCCTTGTCTGTTGGTCTTGTGAGTCATATCAAGCAACAGTTCAAGATTACCTCTTTGTTGGACCGGTGAGTCACATCCGGCAACAATCTGGTTCGGGAATATCAAAGGCCACTCCGCAACCTTTGTGCGACCCCTCATTCCATCAGATCTCCTTTTGGAGTTCATATCCTTTCTCAAATCCGGTCGAGTGATCCTTTTAAGGCGTATCAGAACCCCATGTGCTTAGCACCTTTCTGAACCCGCCGTACCACTCGACAACGCTTGCACTACAAGAAAACAGCCGCATACCGAGGGAAAAAATCGTCGGTATGTCGTCGAAATAACGTTATTCCGACGACATACCGACGAAACAAGTCGTCGGAAATAACTCCTCGGAAATTCATTTTTCGTCGGAAATCCCTCGGATATTTCCGACGGAATTCCGAGGAAATGAATTTCCGAGGAAACTCCGAGGAAATGAATTTCCGAGGAAACTCCGAGGACCATTAGTTCGTCGGAAAGGTCCTCGGAATATACCGAGGGAGAACTTCCTCGGGATATTTCGATGGAATTTCCGATGGTCTAATTCTTGGAAATTCCGACGAAATGTTCCTCGGAACTTTCATCGGGAATTTCCGAGGAACAGAGCCCTCGGAAAATTCCGAGGAACATGTCCGTCGGTATATTCCGAAGAAGTTTTCCCCTGGAAAATTCCGAGGAAACGTTCGTCGGAAATTTCCGAGGAAACGTTCGTCGGAAATTTCCGAGGGTTCATTTCCTCGGAATTTCAAAAATAATTAATTTTTTTTTCAAAATAAAATTTTTTGAAATTTAAATTCGAAAATATAAAATTAAAATTAAAATAGAAAAAAACATATTAGATAATGTTCAAAGTTGTACAAATAAAAGTAAAACATTCCGAGTTTTTGAAAAAAAAAAAAAATCTACGGGTCATCCACGTTCGGAACACTTTGTTCGAGTACATCCTCTGCATCATCTCCATCATTTGCTGGTTCAGCCTCTTCTGTGCCTCATAGCCCGCCTGTTGAGCCGCCATCTGGGTCTCCAACAAAGATATGCGATCATCTTTGTCCTTCAACTGAGCCGTAAGTACTTCTGGATCAACAAAGGGCGGTGGTGCAGAAGAAGGATGAACCGACCGGGTGCGACGACCTAAACCGAACAAACGTCCCTTCTTCTTTGGAACCGACTGAAATAGAAAATAGCCAAATTTATATAATATAAAAAGATGATAAAATAAAAATCAAGAAATAAATGAATTGAACTTTAAAAAAAGAACTTACCGATTCAACGATTTTGTTGATTCGAAACCGGGACAAGTTGGTCGAAGCCGTCGAATCGTCATCCTCGGTTTGAAGCTGAGACACTTCGTCTTGCACCTGAGTTTGTACCAGGGTGACCACTTCCCTCACAAGACCGTCATCAATCTGGCCGGTCTTCTTGTTGGTATACGCCCTCTTCATTAGGGCGAGATCATCAACCGGCTCGCCTTCATTTTCTTCCGCCTTGAAAAAAACATAAATTAAACAAACATTAGAAATTAGAAGAAATGCACAAAAAATAAAATTTCAAAACTTAAATAATTGAAGAAAAAGCGGCTGAACTTACCATGCGATCCCCCAGAGTGGCAATAGATTGAGCACCCAAGTTATGCTTAAAGATTCCCTTCCCTTTACGGTCGCTCCTGTGGTTGGTGGAGTTGGTGGAAGAAGTTTCTTTCGTCTCTTCTTTATCCCAATGCGCACACAACTCCGTCCAGGTCGTGTTGTTTATCGACTTTGGGACCTTTTAATAAAAAAAAAAGAAAATAGTTTAATAAATAAAAATATAGTTTAATAAATTTAAAAATTGTTTAATAAATTAAAAAGAACCTTGTTGATTTCCCACTTCTTCTTCCCCTCGTGGATCTGCTTCCAATAGTTGTCCATAACTTTATGGACGAAGTGGTGATAGATAAAGAGCGTCTCATCGGAATTCCAGTTGAATTCTTGCTAAAAAAAACACAATTAGTAGAAAATTTATATTAAAGATTAAAAATATAAGTAAAAAATTAGAATAGTTACCGCAAACTGACGAAACCACATATGCTGCTTCTCGGCAGGGAAGTCAGTGAAACTCGGATGTCCCTTGTCGAGGGACGAGTACATCATACGGTTGATCCATGCGCTGATCCCGTTCCCGGATCGGTTGAACCTAATAAAAATAACAAATTATTAATAATGAATCAAATTTTAATGAAAAAAAATATACGTTTACTTACCATGTTTGACCCCGTCCATGTGGATACGGAGTGAGATAGGGAAGAAGGTCACGACCGGGCTGTCGAACCAACTCCGCAACACTCATCACTCCCGGAGGACCCGGAGGAGTAGGAGCTGGTGCAGCAGCGGGAGCGAGATGAGCAGAAGCGGGAAATGGAGAGGGAGATGTATGGTAGGAGCTGTGGGGCGAAGCGGAATCTGAATGTGGCTGAAATCCCGAGACTGGCTCCCCGTACCACCACGACCACGACGCTTTCGAGGCCGGATCTGATCATCAATAGACCTGTAAATTAAAAAAAACATATTTAAAAATTAGTTCTAATAATTTTAATAAATTTAAAAAACATATTTAAAAAATAGTTTTGAATCACAAATAAATAAATAGTTTTACAAAACAAGTTTTAATAAATAAAAAATAGTTTAATAATAACAAAAAAATAGTTTTAATAAATAAAAAATAGTTTAATAATTACAAAAAATAGTTTTTAATAAATAAAAAAAAGTTTAGTAATTACAAAAAATAGTTGTAATAATATTAAAAATCCTTAATAATTACAAAAAATAGTTTTAATAAATAAAAAATAGTTTAATAATTACAAAAAACAGTTTTAATAATATTAAAAATGTTAAATAATTACAAAAAATAGTTTTAATAAATAAAAAATAGTTTAATATAGAAAAAACGTTTTCATAAAAACTAAAAAAAACTAAAAAAAATTCCAAATCAAGTGAATACCATACTCAAACTCGATTTTACACAATCCTACCATTCACCCTAACAAAAATCTATAAATATCATTACATAATCATCAAATCTACTTAAAAACCTAACAAATCTAACCTAATCTAATCTAATCTAATCTATAAATGTTCATACATGATAAGTCGCGAGAGAGAGAGCGTGAGCCGGAGAGGAGTCGCGAGAGAGAGTCGAGCGTGAGCCGGAGTGGAGTCGCGAGAGAGAGAGAGAGAGAGCTTGAGCCGGCGAGGAGTCGCGAGAGAGAGAGAGCTTGAGCCGGAGAGGAGTCGCGAGAGAGAGAGAGAGCTTGGGCGGAGCTGGATTCGGCGGAGAGAGAGGAAGAGAGAAATGGGGAAGAAGATCTGGTTCGACCTAATAATATGAGACGTCCGACGGAAAATGTCCGTCGGAATTTCCTCGGAATAATTAAATAATTCCGTCGGAATTTCCTCGGAAACAATTAATTCAATTTTCGCGAAATATTTGGCGGCTTAGTTTATCCGGTGAAAAACCCTTAGTTCCTCGGAATTTCTTCGGAATATTCCGAGGGAATTCCGAGGAAACCTTATCTTCCTCGGAATTCCGTCGGAATATTCCGAGGAAATTCCGAGGAAAAAGGGTTTGTGGTTTCAAAACATCGATTTTTTTGCCGTATTTCATTTCTTATACAATTGTAATACATACCATTGAGGATTCTTTGTATAGATGATCATGAAACATGAAATAACAAAATTTCAAAAATAATTGTAAGTATTCCTTTTACCGTTTATTAAAGTGTATACGTGTTTCTCTTATGTTGTGTGGTTTTCGTTCATGCAATCGTAAAAGTGTTTGTTATTGGGTAAAACACCAAAGTTTGACTTCATAATCTGGTTAAGACAGTTAATGAAGGTTATATACGTGTTATTCAATCCGCAAAACGTTGTTTTCGGTTAAAACCCACTAGTTCCTAATAGACTCGGTTGTTCGCAATGGAAGTTAGATACTCGTTCTGCATGGCTACACAAGCCGGTAAATCAGAGTTTGGTAGGTTTTGAACCCCATGTGCTTAGCACCTTTCCGAACCCGCCGTACCACTCGACCACCCTTGTGTCGGTTCTGATACTTATTTCTAGTGACATCGTTCCATCAGATTTAGTATATTCAATTGAAAAATATTTAGAATTTCAGTTATAGAGTTTAATTTTGAATCCTCTCAGAAAATTTTATACAAAATTATTCTTTTTGTTTATTAAAATGGTATATTTTAGGTTTATCTCTAAAATAATGGAGAATATGCACTAAATTATTCTCATTTTATCTTAAGAAGCAATTAATGTTGATTTTTTACTCGTATTACTTTTTTGATTGACCAAATTCTATAAAAAAAGTTTAGCATTTACTAATTTATTATTCGATCATTTGGTATGTATCGAATTTTGTCAAATTCTAGAAAATAAATGTTACACAGGGTGATTGCATGAGGTTAATTCAAGGATCAACAATAGCAATGACAGTGTTTCTCACTTCCCTCAACAACGCCACTAACGACTGGAGGACTCCCGTATTTGGTTGTGCAACAGTTAAAACAATCAGCATTTGTACCTAGGAACGGCACTGGTCCGCACTCGAAGCAAAATGTTTGAGCCTCGCTCTTGAGGATTTCTGCATGTTGACAAGATCATCAGCGTAAGAAAACTAAAATAACACTGCAAAATACGATAGAGCATTTTTTTCTTAAAATTACCGGTGGAAGCCACCAAGAGGACAAACAAGAGAACGGTGATGCTGACTGAGTTGATGTTCTTTGCCATTTCTTTCGGTTTTGCCTTGCTTTTTCTTAAAACTTGGTGTTTTCTTTTTCTTGTCAATAAACTTATCGTTGGTGAGACATATAATATGTGTTGTTATCTATTTATAGTCAATATTCTGAAACATTGTCATCATTGTATAATCAGTCCTCGTTTCCTTCTGGAGTGGCCAAGTTCATAGTGTCGCCACAATTGTTCATTGCCGTATTTTCCATTACATATTATTTTACAAGACTATCTATTTTTAATGATGCCTCCGTTTTAAAATAAACATTCAAAAGGAAGGTCGTCGCAGTCTTTGTAGTGTATACTCATTTTACATGTTCTTTGTTTCTTTAGTTTTGGCTAAATAATGATTAGAAGTAATATTTTTTTTGTCATCGTTAGACTCAGCAAGAATCGTCATCAGGTAATGAAAAAAAACTGGCTTCGTTATTCATTAATAAATAAAGGCTTATAAGACATTGCACCAATCATGGCAACACTATGTTGGTACTTTTGAGCATCTACATTTTATATGCATTAATTTAATTTTTTTCACATCTGATAGGGTTTTGGCTTCTCATTAGCTAAATATCTCTGGATTGACTTTCACATTTTCTGTTAATATAATAGTTATCCCCTTTAAACCATCTAATTTCTTTGGTTTACAAACTAAAATTCGAGTGAAAAACCGGAACCAATCTAGTAAAAACTAGATTAAACCAATTGAATAGAAACCCTAGATCTACACATAAAGAGAAGTCGTCTTCTAACCACCAACCACCTCGACCTAACCCCCACCGCCTACAATGGCGGTTAAGCCCAGCATCCCCGACAAGCTACACCACCTTAGCAGCTACCCCATAAGACGTCGGGAGAGCAACTGAATAAGTCACATGGCAAAATCACCGACACTTTTGATATGCCAGAACTAGCCCTCTTCCACATAAAACTCTAGATTTGATGGTGTCTCATCTCCTCTGACGTCCCGAAAAGGAATATTAGCCAGAAAAGCAACGAGATAGGAGATCTGACATAACCAGGATCGGCAGCTACTATGTCGTATGGCTTCGGTTCTTCCAAAACACTAAAAATAAATAGAATTGGGCCTCTGAAACATAACAAATCAAACAAGAGAAAACCAGTGAAGCTCCAGCAAAAAGAACATAGAATAAAAAAGGAGAAGCCATCTCCACCCATCGACTCACACGCACCGGCAGTAGAGAGGCAAATGACGATTTGTAGAGAGAGAGATGGAAGGGTTTGGCTACTTTCTTTTAATAAGTAATAACCTCTAATGTTTATTTCTACTTATATGGTTCAGTTTGACGAGTTTTATCGAAAAAACTATATCTTCATACAATTTGCAACTTATGCTATGTTTTGGGTTTGCATATGATTTTTAAATGAATATATACAGTTTTGATATATTAGATGGTAAAGATGCAATGTTTTTCTAGGAATATCAGAAATATGTCCCTTATATATCTCTTTTTATCAATAGGTTCTAGTATATATATATATATATATATATATATATATATATATATATATATATTGTTTTTGATAACCGAGGGTATCCGGACTGAAATCATACCGACTGATTCTTTGGGCGTCTGTCCACCGGTGCCTAATAGACTCGGTTGTTCGCAATGGAAGTTAGATACTCGTGCTGCATGGCTACACAAGCCGGTAAACCAGAGTTTGGTAGGTTTTGAACCCCATGTGCTTAGCACCTTTCCGAACCCGCCGTACCACTCGACCACCCTTGTGTCGGTTCTGATACTTATTTCTAGTGACATCGTTCCATCAGATTTAGTATATTCAATTAAAAATTATTTAGAATTTCTGTTCTAGAGTTTCATTTTGAATCCTCTCAGGAAGTTTTATACAAAAATTATTCTTTTTGTTTATTTAAATGGTATATTTTAGGTTTATCTCTAAAATAATGGAAAACATGCACTAAATTATTCTCATTTTATCTTAAGAAGCAATTAATGTTGATTTTTAATCGTATTACTTTTTTGATTGACCAAATTCTAGAAAACGTTTTTTAGAATTTACTAATTTATTAATCGATCATTTGGTATGTATCGAATTTTGTAAAGAAGAAACACTTTTTTTAGTTCTTATATGGTAGATTTCAAATTTTCCCCGTGAACTAAATTATATTATGAATATTACACTTTCTATCTTGAAAAACATGAAATTATTTTTCCTAACTGTATCATTCCATCTACTGCCTTATTCAATAAAAATCCACATATTCTTAGCATTTTTTAATATATAATTCTCTTTCTGTTCACTATTGTACTCTTTTTGAGGACGAAAACCGATTTTTGGTATTATATATAGCAAATTTTATTTTTCTAGCTAGTGAACATGTCAAGACACAAACAAGTTTATACAACAAGACCAGTTCAATATTTATAGATACTTTTTATTTGAGTGTATGGGGAACTGAAACGAGGAACACAAACACAAAACAACTTTTTTTATTCATAATGAAACAAAACAACTACATAGGGGCAAAGCAATGATAAGTTTTGCCCTTGATTTTTTATTGGGAAGCAAAAGAAGTTTGAGCATATACAAACAGACATGTCACCGATTGAAAACAAATGTTACCCATGGTGATTGCATGAGGTTATTTCAAGGATCAACAATAGCAATGACAGTGTTTCTCACTTCCCTCAACAACGCCACTAACGACTGGAGGACTTCCGTATTTGGTTTTGCAACAGTTAAAGCAATCAGCATTTGTACCTAGGAACGGCACCGGTCCGCACTCGAAGCAAAATGTTTGAGCCTCGCTCTTGAGGATTTCTGCATGTTGACATATTCATCAGCGTAAGAAAACTAAAATACAACTACAAATTACGATAGAGAATTTTTTTCTTAAAATAACCGGTGGAAGCCACCAAGAGGACGAAGAAGAGAACGGTGATGCTGACTGAGTTGATGTTCTTTGTCATTTCTTTCGGTTTTGCCTTGCTTTTTCTTAAACCTGAAGTTTTCTTTTTCTTGTCAATAAACTTATCGTTGGTGAGACATATAATATGTGTTGTTATCTATTTATAGTCAATATTCTGAAACATTTCCATCATTGTATGATCAGTCCTCGTTTCCTTCTGGATTGGCCAAGTTCATAGTGTCGCCACAATTGTTCATTGCCGTATTTTCCATTACATATTATTTTACAAGACTATCTATTTTTAATGATGCCCCCGTTTTAAAATAAACATTCAAAAGGAAGGTCGTCGCAGTCTTTGTAGTGTATACTCATTTTATATGTTCATTGTTTCTTTAGTTTTAGCTAAATAACTAGCTAGATACGGACACGCGCTATATATATATATTTTGTAATAGATTATATATGTCTAGAATATTTTTATGTAACTTCTATATAATAACTTTTTATAGCTTTTTATAGATATATTAAATTGTGATATTGTTACAAACTATAGTGTACATGTTGATTTTTCTATGCACAAAGTTTCAATGTTGTTGTGTTTTTTTTTTCTAATGTTAGATGTTGTGTTTGTAATTTAATATTTTGATATAGAAATGTAATTTCGAATTTCTTTTCTTAAAAATAAATTTTTTTATTTAAATTAATGTTATTAAACTATTTTAACAAATTAATTTGATTGTCTTTGTAACTATTTATGTTGTTAAAAAGATCATATTTGATGCAAATATTGTTTGGAATTACTTTTAACTTTTAAGATATAGCCATGAGTATAAGTTTTTGAATGTGGGGTGTATGGTCGTATTAGGTGCTGGAATATTATTTATAGTTACTTGATTAGGGGTGGGTGTTCGGGTACCCTTTCGGGTTCGGTTCGGGTCTATTCGGGTTTAGGGTTTCTGTGGTCAAAGATTTCTGTTCCATTCCGACATTTCTAAATTTTGGTTCGGGTTCGGTTCAGATCTTTGCGGGTTCGGTTCGGGTTCGGATAATCTATAGAAATTATTTTTAAAATTTTAAAATTCATTACATATTTTATCAACAAAATAATATATTACATATAAATTTTGATAACATATGTCAAAATACCTAAACTTAACATATAAATTTGTTTGGTTTGAATATTTGGATAGAAAATAAATAAATATTTTAAGTATTTTTGTGTTTTGAGTATACACTACAAGAAAACGTCTCCATAACAACAAAGATTTACGACGAAAATATTTTCTCGTAAATTTACATGGTGTTTACAACGCAGTTACGAGGAGACCAAATTTCGTCATAAACTCCATGTAAATTTACGAGAAAATATTTTCGTCGTAAAGTCCATGTAAGTTTACGACGAAAGTACGTGGAATGAGAAATAAGTCGTAATTGTTACATCGACATTACAACGAAACATGTTACCGTTATATTTAGGTGAAAACGTGTATTCAATGTGCTTTAACTTACTTAATTTCGTCGTAAAGTCGTTGTAAATATTATGTTAAAACCATGTAAAATCCATGTAAAACATTCGTTGTAAAATCGTTGTTATATTTCAACTACCTAACTCAAAAATTTCTCTATATATATGTCATTTCCTACAACTCTCTTCCTCACAACACACAAACGGAAAAAAAACATCAAAAAAAAAAAATTTCAAAAAAAATCTAAGAAAAAAATGGCCGGTGGCGGTAGTATTTACGACTTACGGAGTTGGATGTATTTGCACAAAGATTCCGACGGGAGGGTGACGAACGCATTTCTGAGCTGGCTAGAGACATTCATGCACCAGGCGGGCTGTACACCGATCACGCAGGAAAGCGGTAAGATGTTCTGTCCCTGTCGGAAATGCAAGAATTCAAAATTTGCACGTAGTGAAACTGTATGGAAGCATTTAGTAAACAGAGGATTTACACCACAGTACTACATTTGGTATCAACATGGAGAGGGTTATGGGGGAAATGAAGCTAGTAGTAGTAATAATAATTTTGAGGATGCTCATCATAGTGAAGAACCGAATCATTTGCATAATGAATATAATTATCATCAAGAGGGGCAGATGGTAGATCATGATAGGGTTCAAGATATGATTAGTGATGCATTTTTAGAAACAACTACAACAATAGCTGATGGAACTGGAAATGTAGAAAAACCTAATTTGGATGCAAAAAGGTTTTATGAAATGCTAGATGCTGCAAATCAACCAATCTACACTGGTTGTAGAGAAGGTCTCTCTAAATTGTCTCTAGCAGCTAGGATGATGAATATTAAAACGGATCATAATTTACCTGAGAATTGCATGGATGCATGGGCGGAGTTGTTTAAAGAGTATTTGCCAGAAGACAACGTGTCTGCTGAATCTTATTATGAGATTCAGAAATTGGTTTATAGTCTTGGGTTGCCTTCGGAGATGATTGATGTTTGCATCGACAACTGCATGATCTACTGGAAAGAAGATGACAAGTTAGAAGAGTGTCGATTCTGCAAAAAACCACGATTCAAACCGCAAGGCCGTGGGAGGAATAGGGTACCGTACCAAAGGATGTGGTACCTACCAATTACAGACAGATTGAAAAGATTATATCAATCTGAGAGGACTGCTGCGTCGATGAGGTGGCATGCAGAACATGTCCAGAGAGATGGTGAGGTTGCACATCCATCAGACGCAAGAGCGTGGAAACATTTCAACAAGGTACACGCAGATTTTGCTACAAATATTCGGAATGTCTATCTTGGGTTATGCACCGATGGATTTAGTCCATTTGGAATGTCTGGTAGACAATATTCTTTGTGGCCAGTCATTCTTACGCCGTACAATTTACCGCCGGATATGTGCATGGAACAAGAATTTCTATTTTTGACCATATTAATCCCTGGGCCGAAGCATCCAAAACGGTCTCTTGATGTTTTTCTTCAACCGTTGATAGAAGAGCTAAAGCAATTGTGGTCAGAAGGGGTGAGGACGTACGATTGTTCCTTGAAAAACAATTTTACGATGCGAGCAGTTCTGCTGTGGACGATAAGTGATTTCCCTGCTTATGGGATGTTGTCTGGCTGGACAACACATGGAAGATTA
This sequence comes from Brassica napus, assembly GCF_020379485.1. Lineage (NCBI taxonomy): Eukaryota > Viridiplantae > Streptophyta > Magnoliopsida > Brassicales > Brassicaceae > Brassica > Brassica napus. The sequence goes on along the minus strand of NW_026014480.1, from coordinate 24,210 downwards.
TCTTGTCCATATTGTCTTGGATCGACGGATGCTTTTCAACTGAAGAATGGTAGGAAGAGTTGTTGGTTTGATTGTCATCGTCGCTTTCTTCCACTTGCCCATCCGTACAGAAGAAATAAGACATTGTTTCGGCACAAAAAAATTGTCAGAGACAGTCCTCCTCCATATCTCACCGGCCAGCAGATCGAAGCAGACATTGATTATTACGGAGCTCAGGAAACATTTAAGGTTGGAGGAAATTGGCATGTTCCTGGAAATATGCCTGATGGGTATGGTGTCTCTCACAATTGGCATAAGAAGAGTATATTTTGGGAGCTACCCTATTGGAAGGATTTCTCTTACGCCACAATCTGGATGTCATGCATATTGAGAAGAACTTTTTTGAGAACATCATGAATACATTACTTAACGTCCCTGGGAAGACAAAAGATAACAAAAAGTCAAGGATGGACTTACCTGATATTTGCTCAAGAAGTGAGTTACATATCAAGAGCAATGGAAACGTTCATTTTCCCATCTTCCGGTTGTCATCAGAAGCCAAAACAACCTTGTTTGACTGGGTTGCATCAGAAGTTAAGTTTCCTGATGGTTATGTTTCAAATCTGTCAAGATGTGTTGAACGAGGTCAAAAGTTCTCTGGAATGAAGAGTCATGATTGTCATGTGTCGACTACTTCCATTTGCTTTTGCCGAGCTCCTTCCAGCAAATGTCCATGAAGCACTTGCAGGTAATTATAATTTTATAATATATATACATATGTTATGAAATGTTATTAATTTGATTACTTTTGCAATATACAGCCATCAGAGCATTTTTCAGAGATCTTAGCACACGTACGTTCAAGGAAGAAGTCATCGAACAACTTCATCAGAACATTCCGATCATATTGTGCAACCTGGAGAAGATATTTCCTCTTTCATTTTTTGACGTCATGGAGCATCTAGTTGTCCACCTACCGTATGAAGCATTGCTTCGTGGACCTGTTCACAACGGATGGATGTATCCGTATGAGCGACAGATGAAACATTTGAAGGGGAAAGCAAGAAATCTTGCAAAGGTGGAAGGTTCAATAGTTGCGGGGAGTTTGACAGCCGAAACATCTAACTTCACATCATACTACTTTGCTCCAACTGTTCGTACGAGAAAAAGAGTTCCTAGAAGATATGATGATGGTGGAGTACCGACATCATATCCAATTGATGGTGTTCCTGACATTTTCTGGAAAATTGCACGGTTTGGTGGTAAAACGAAAGAAGTATGGTGGTCATGTGAAGAGGATAAACATAGTGCCCACACTTATATTCTGCTCAACTGCGAGGATGCAGTGACCCGTTACTTTGAAAGGTAAATATTTTTGTGAATGTTAATTATATGAATTGAAGTTAATTATGTATGACTTGATTATTTGTTTAATTTGCAGCATGTTTGTATCTCAAGTTGAAGAAGCAATACCAGGAATATCTGCAACTGATGTGGACACACGTAAAGATAAGCACTTTGTCAAGTGGTTAAAATCACAGGTACGTAATATATCTCATACATTGATTAATTAAGTAAGTGTTTTGATACTTCAATATTAATTAAGAATATCTGCTTTTTGCAGGTTGATTATGACGATCCTTATTATCCCGTATGGTTTCACGAATTGGTTCAAGGTCCAGTTGCAAAGGTCACCACATCACCTATGTATTTCACACGAGGATTTACCTTTCACACATACGAGTATGGGAGACATCGGGCAACGAGTAACTACGGAATATGTGTGAAAGGTGAAACAGACTTTTACGGGATCTTGCAGGAGATTATTGAAGTGGAATTTTTGGGGTTATTGAAGCTAAAATGCGTCCTCTTCAAATGTGAATGGTTCGATCCTGTTGTGAACCGAGGGATTCGGTATAACAAATTTGGTGTTGTGGATGTCAATTTTGGGAGAAGATACAACAAATTTGAGCCTTTCATTTTAGCTTCACAAGCCGAGCAAGTTAGCTTCCTTCCTTATCCTCGGCTTCGAACTTCCGGGATAAACTGGTTAGCTGCTATCAAAATTACACCTCGTGGACGCATTGTCGCTGGAGAAGAACCGCCCTTGCAAGAAGAAGACGCTATCAATGAAGTTGAGGTACCAGAACAACCAACTGATGAAATCCTTTTGATCGACCCGCAAAACTTTCAATATGAAGATATTCCCGAAGATGCGACAGATGAAGCACGTGAAGACGAGTTCGAGAGAAGCGACGATGATGATTGTAATGATAGTGATGAGAACGAAAACGATTTAGAGTGATGTAATATTGATGAGAACGAAAACGATTTAGAGTGATGTAATATATGTAACAAATGTTGTATTTCTCTATTGTAACGTATGTTTAAAGAAATATTGTTTTTTTGCCATCTTAATGTATGTGTAAAAATGTTGTTTTATATAATATGTATTTCTTTAGTTTTTAAAAATTTATTTGGAGTTTTAGGGTTTTAGAGTTTAAGTTGGAGAAAGAGCAAGAAGTAGTAGAGAAGAAGATATGATGTTAGATGATATGTGACTTTGGGGTTTAGGGATTTCATTCTCGGTGTTTAGGGTTAAGCGTTGCAAAATCGTAGTAAAAATAACACGGGCATGGTAACTTCGTCGTAAATGGTTATTCCACGTAATTTCGTCGTAAATGGAAAAAGACGGGCCTGGTAACTTCGTCGTAAATGGAAAAGGCTGGTAAAGTGATTCGCCGTAATTTCGTCGTAAACAGACGCGGGCCAGGTAACTTCGTCGTAAATGGAAAAACGCGGGCCTGGTAACTTCGTCGTAAATGGAAAAACGCGGGCCTGGTAACTTCGTCGTAATATTACGTCGCGTTTACGACGAAACCTTTTCTATATATTGAGACGCCGAGAGCGAGGCTGCCTCGTTCATTCCTCCCAAATTCCTTTGCTCTCCCTCTAAGGTACACTCCCTTTCCTCTTCTATTTTTTTTAAAGTTAGTTTAGGTGATTAATTAGTTAGGTAATTAGTTTAGGTGATTAGTTAGGTAATTAGTTTAGGTGATTAGTTAGGTGACGGAATACTATAGTTTAGGTGATTAGTTAGGTAACTGAATAATTTTTTAATTATGTCGTAATTGATTAAATTTATTTTAATTTTTTTTAGATGGCTCCTAGGAGGAAACCAGCAGCACCTACTTATGCCCAGTTGTTTGGCGATGGTTCCGGTACATCTTCTTCCGGTCCATCATCTTCCGATGCAGTTCCAGACTCTCAGACTTCTCAGAGAGTTTCTTCGAGTCCTCCTCTTCCACCGCAGATGCCTCCACCTCCTCCTCCAGCGGCTGCACCTCAGCCTGTCCCAGAAGGTGCAGTTCATTCGGATTTGCGTGTGCCTTCATATGCTCCATTCGCGAGATATACGGTGGAGGATTTGCTTGCCCAGCCTGGACGGGAGGGTTTGGATGTTCTAGACCCCGATAGACCCCGAGGAACTTATTGGTAAGTTACTAATTTTTATTACATTAAAATTTAAATTATTTTTATTTTCTAACGGTTAAATTGTTTTTTCAGGTTTGGGGCTAACAACCGTGTTAGCCGGAGCGTTTCGGCGACGATTAAGGGTTACTACGACGGGGCATATCCGAACTGGAGCAAGACACAAAATCACGTTAAGATCACTTGGTTTAAATGTTTTGCGGTAAGATTTTTAAATTAATTAAATTTTCACATTTAAATATATATATTTTTTAATATTTATTATTAATTGTAATTTTTTCAAAAATTTGTGTTTCAGCAAAAGTGGCATTGGTCTTTTGGAATCACCGAGAGGGTGAAGGCGGAATTCGTTGCAAAGGCAAAGATCGGCCTCTGCAACACAGTCTCCGATTGGAAGGACAAGTGGGAGATCTACGGGTATGAGGGAAAGCCCACTGAGCTCACGAAGGATGTGTGGGATGGCCTCATCGCCTATTGGGAGCACCCCTCTTCGATCAAAAAGGCCAATTCGTGCTCGGCTTCTCGAAGGACGAAGATAAAGATGGTCATTTGCCCATGCTTCACAGAACCGGACAAAAACCTCATGCAGGAGTCCTCTAGAAGCTGTAAGTTTTGTTTTTAATATTTATTTTAAAATTTTCAATTAATTTAAATTTTAATATTTAATTTAATTTTTTTTTTTGTAGTTAGAGAAGACGGGAGTCTTACCATCTCTGTCTGAGCTATTCAAGATGACTCACGCCACATCCGACGGAGTTTTTGTGGATCCTGCATCTGAGAAACTCTTCCATAGAGTGGCTACTCGGATTGAAGAACGGGAGACGCAACTAACCCAGCAGTCTCCCGATGGATTACCCGTCACATTGACCACCGAAGAGGCCGACAGAATCTTCGAAGAGGTACAACTTAAAATTTTTGTTTACATTATTTTTAATATTTTAACATAATTAACTATATTAATATATGTTTTAATTTTATAGGTGGCTCCTAAAAAGAAGGAACAGACAGTCGGCATAGGCTCTGTTAACGAAGTTGCAAGGGCAACTTCGTCATACACTTCGAGACGGGATGAAGAGACTTCTCATATGAAAGCTCGAATGGATAGCCAGCAGGTTCGTTTAGACTCTCTTGAGGATCTGCTAGACGTGATGGCGGTGGGAAACCCGACTATGCAGAGAATGTTGAGTGAGAGACGAGCCGCTCTTGGGTTGCCAGTACGAGATCCCGAAGAGTCCGATCCAAACCGTCAACAGCCGAGCAACCCCACCAACTACTTCGAGGATATGTAGTTTTTTTTATATTTCTGTTTGTATTATGAATTTAAATATTATTGTATGACTTTTAAATGCCTTTTTAAAATATGTTTTTCAATTTCATATTTCGTTTTAAAATTTAAAATATTTTAAATTCCGAATATTAAATATAAATTAAAATTTATTATATACTAATTAATAATAATATAATAAGAATCGATGTAAACTCCTCGTAAACATTACATGGAGTTTACATCGAATGTTTACGAGTGATTAACATCGAAAGATTTACGAGGGTTTTACATCAAAATGTTTACGAGTGATTTACAACGAAAGTATTTTCGTGTGCTTTACATCGAAATCATTACGTGGGCTTTACCACGAAATCTTACGTGTCATTTACGACGAATTCTTTTCCTGCGCTTTACGAGGAATATATTTCGTCGTAAACGTAACGAGTTGTTTACAAAGAAACCGCCGTTACGACGGACGTTTAACAATGAAACGTCTTTCAAAGTTAATTCGTCGTAACACCCCGTTTACGACGAATTTACATCGAATACTGCCCTACTAAAAAATATGTTTTCTTGTAGTGATAGTTTAACTATTTTAAATATTTACTTTTGACTATTTTTATATACTTTCAAGTATTTTGTAATTTATATATATTTCAAGTATTTTGTCGAATTTATATATATTTATTTAGTAATAGATTATATATGTCTAGAATATTTTTATGTAATTCACTTCTGTATAATAACTTTTTATAGATATATTGAATTGTGATATTGTTACAAAATATAGTGTACATGTTGATTTTTCTATGCACAAAGTTTCAATGTTGTTTTGTTTTTTTCTAATGTTAGATGTTGTGTTTGTAATTTAATATTTTGATATAGAAATGTAATTTCGAATTTCCTTTCTTAAAAATAAATTTTTTTATTTAAATTATTGTTATTAAACTATTTTAACAAATTAATATGATTTTCTTTGTAACTATTTTTGTTGTTAAAAAGATCCGACATATTTGACGCAAATATTGTATGGAATTACTTTTAACTTTTAAGATATAGCCATGAGTCTAAGTTTTTGAATGTGAGGTGGGCATTCGGGTACCCATACGGGTTCGGTTCGGGTCTATTCGGGTTTAGGATTTTTGTGGTCAAAGATTTCAGTTCCACTCGGGCATTTCTAAATTTTGGTTCTGGTTCGGGTTCGGTTCAGATCTTTGGGGGTTCGGTTCGGGTTCGGATAATCCATTGAAATTATTTTTAAAATTTTAAAATTCATTATATATTTTATCAACAAAATAATATATTACATATAAATTTTAATAACATATGTCAAAATACCTAAACTTAACATATAAATTGGTTTGGTTTAAATATTTGGATAGAAAATAAATAAATATTTTAAGCATTTTTGTGTTTTGGGTATAGTTTAACTATTTTAAATATTACCTTTGACTATTTGTATATATTTTCAAGTATTTTGGATAACTTAAAAGTATTATATATATTTTGGATGTTTTAATATACATTAAATCTAATAATAATTAATATATAGGTTTATAAATCTATTTCGGATACATCCAGGTACCCAAAATATTTCGGTTTGGATCTGGTTCGGTTTTGATTCTTTAAATACCAAAATTTTGAACCCGTTAGGATATTTAATCAATTTTGCTTCGGATTCGATACTACTTTTTCGGACCGGGTTCGGTTAGGTTCTTCAGATCCGAGTTTTTTTTCCCAGCCCTAGATTTGATACCCAAGAATAATTAGGTATAATGAGTGTCATCAGGATATTCTGATTTATATATTTTCAAGATCGATGGCATATTCCGAATTCTGTATTTTGTAGAAGTTGTTATAAAAAAGTTAAAATATATAATATTTCGAATGTAGATTGGAAATTAATAAATAGATAGCTCGGAATTTAAGGAAAAAAATCTTGAAAATTATATATCTTCTTATCAAATATAACAGAATAACAAAATAAAGAAATCTAAGTAAACTGTTTGCGGTTTTTTTTGTTTGGAAGACACGTTTGTAAAGATTTGATGAAATCTATTTTAATAACCTGTGTCTAATATTTTTTATTTGTTACTAAAAAACTAATCTCACTACAAGAAAACGTGCCCATAACAACGAACATTTACGACGAAAATATTTCGTCGTAAATTTACATGGTGTTTACAACGCAGTTACGAGGAATCCAACTTTCGTCGTAAACGCCATGTAAATTTACGACGAACTGTTTTCGTCGTAAAATCCATGTAAGTTTACGACGAATTTACGTGGATTGAGAAATACGTCGTAATCATTACATCGACATTACAACGAAACATGTTACCGTTATATTTAGGTAAAAACGTGTATTCAATGTGCTTTAACTTACCTAATTTCGTCGTAAATTCGTTGTAAATATTATGTTAAAACCATGTAAATTCCATGTAAAATATTCCTTGTAAATTCGTAGTTATATTTCAACTACCCAACTCGAAAATTTCTCAATATATATGTCAATTCCCACAACTCTCTTCCTCACAACACACAAACGGAAAAAAAAAAATCCGAAAAAAAAAATCAAAAAAAAAGATTTCAAAAAAAAATCTAAGAAAAAAAATGGCCGGTGGCGGTAGTATTTACGAGTTACGGAGTTGGATGTATTTGCACAAAGATTCCGACGGGATGGTGACGAACGCATTTCTGAGCGGGCTAGAGACATTCATGCACCAGGCGGGCTGTACACCGATCACACAGGAAAGCGGTAAGATGTTCCACCCCTGTCGGAAATGCAAGAATTCAAAATTTGCACGTAGTGAAACTGTATGGAAGCATTTATAAACAGAGGATTTACACCACAGTACTACATTTGGTATCAACATGGAGAGGGTTATGGGGGAAATGAAGCAAGTAGTAGTAATAATAATTTTGAGGATGGTCATCATAGTGAAGAACCGAATCATTTGCATAATGAATATAATTATCATCAAGATCATGAGCAGATGGTAGATCATGATAGGGTTCAAGATATGATTAGTGATGCATTTTTAGAAACAACTACAACAATAGCTGATGGAACTGGAAATGTAGAAGAACCTAATTTGGATGCAAAAAGGTTTTATGAAATGCTAGATGCTGCAAATCAACCAATCTACACTGGTTGTAGAGAAGGTCTCTCTAAATTGTCTCTAGCAGCTAGGATGATGAATATTAAAACGGATCATAATTTACCTGAGAATTGCATGGATGCATGGGCGGAGTTGTTTAAAGAGTATTTTCCAGAAGACAACGTGTCTGCTGAATCTTATTATGAGATTCAGAAATTGGTTTATAGTCTTGGGTTGCCTTCGGAGATGATTGATGTTTGCATCGACAACTGCATGATCTACTGGAAAGAAGATGACAAGTTAGAAGAGTGTCGATTCTGCAAAAAACCACGATTCAAACCGCAAGGCCGTGGGAGGAATAGGGTACCGTACCAAAGGATGTGGTACCTACCAATTACAGACAGATTGAAAAGATTATATCAATCTGAGAGGACAGCTGCGTCGATGAGGTGGCATGCGGAACATGTCCAGAGAGATGGTGAGGTTGCACATCCATCAGACACAAGAGCGTGGAAATATTTCAACAAGGTACACGCAGATTTTGCTACAAATATTCGGAATCTCTATCTTGGGTTATGCACCGATGGATTAAGTCCATTTGGAATGTCTGGTAGACAATATTCTTTGTGGCCAGTCATTCTTACGCCGTACAATTTACCGCCGGATATGTGCATGGAACAAAAATTTTGACCATATTAATCCTTGGGCCGAAGCATCCAAAATGGTCTCTTGATGTTTTTCTTCAACCGTTGATAGAAGAGCTAAACCAATTGTGGTCAGAAGGGGTGAGGGCGTACGATTGTTCCTTGAAAAACAATTTTACGATGCGAGCAGTTCTGCTGTGGACGATAAGTGATTTCCCTGCTTATGGGATGTTGTCTGGCTGGACAACACATGGAAGATTATCTTGTCCATATTGTCTTGGATCGACGGATGCTTTTCAACTGAAGAATGGTAGGAAGAGTTGTTGGTTTGATTGTCATCGTCGCTTTCTTCCACTTGCCCATCCGTACAGAAGAAATAAGACATTGTTCCGGCACAAAAAAATTGTCAGAGACGGTCCTCCTCCATATCTCACCGGCCAGCAGATCGAAGCAGACATTGATTATTACGGAGCTCAGGAAACAGTTAAAGTTGGAGGAAATTGGCATGTTCCAGGAAATATGCCTGATGGGTATGGTGTGTCTCACAATTGGCATAAGAAGAGTATATTTTGGGAGCTACCCTATTGGAAGGATCTTCTCTTACGCCACAATCTGGATGTCATGCATATTGAGAAGAACTTTTTTGAGAACATCATGAATACATTACTTAACGTCCCTGGGAAGACAAAAGATAACAAAAATTCAAGGATGGACTTACCTGATATTTGCTCAAGAAGTGAGTTACATATCAAGAGCAATGGAAACGTTCATGTTCCCATCTTCCAGTTGTCATCAGAAGCCAAAACTACCTTGTTTGACTGGGTTGCATCAGAAGTTAAGTTTCCTGATGGTTATGTTTCAAATCTGTCAAGATGTGTTGAACGAGGTCAAAAGTTCTCCGGAATGAAGAGTCATGATTGTCATGTGTTTATGCAATGACTGCTTCCATTTGCTTTTGCCGAGCTCCTTCCAGCAAATGTCCATGAAGCACTTGCAGGTAATTATAATTTTATAATATATATACATATGTTAAGAAATGTTATTAATTTGATTACTTTTGCAATATACAGCCATCGGCGCTTTTTTCAGAGATCTTAGCACACGTACGTTCAAAGAAGAAGTCATCGAACAACTTCATCGTAACATTCCGATCATATTGTGCAACCTAGAGAAGATATTTCCCCCATAATTTTTTGACGTCATGGAGCATCTAGTTGTCCACCTACCGTATGAAGCATTGCTTCGTGGACCTGTTCACAACGGATGGATGTATCCGTATGAGCGACTGATGAAACATTTGAAGGGGAAAGCAAGAAATCTTGCAAAGGTGGAAGGTTCAATAGTTGCGGGGAGTTTGACAGCCGAAACATCTAACTTCACATCATACTACTTTGCTCCAACTGTTCGTACGAGAAAAAGAGTTCCTAGAAGATATGATGATGGTGGAGTACCGACATCATATCCAATTGATGGTGTTCCTGGCATTTTCTGGGAAATTGCACGGTTTGGTGGTAAAACGAAAGAAGTATGGTGGTCATGTGAAGAGGATAAACATAGTGCCCACACTTATATTCTGCTCAACTGCGAGGATGCAGTGACCCGTTACTTTGAAAGGTAAATATTTTTGTGAATGTTAATTATATGAATTGAAGTTAATTATGTATGACTTGATTATTTGTTTAATTTGCAGCATGTTTGTATCTCAAGTTGAAGAAGCAATACCAGGAATATCTGCAACTGATGTGGACACACGTAAAGATAAGCACTTTGTCAAGTGGTTAAAATCACAGGTACGTAATATATCTCATACATTGATTAATTAAGTAAGTGTTTTGATAATTCAATATTAAATAAGAATAACTGCTTTTTGCAGGTTGATTATGACGATCCTTATTATCCCGTATGGTTTCACGAATTGGTTCAAGGTCCAATTGCAAAGGTCACCACATCACCTATGTATTTCACACGAGGATTTACCTTTCACACATACGAGTATGGGAGACATCGGGCAACGAGTAACTACGGAATATGTGTGAAAGGTGAAACGGACTTTTACGGGATCTTGCAGGAGATTATTGAAGTGGAATTTCCGGGGTTATTGAAGCTAAAATGCGTCCTCTTCAAATGTGAATAGTTCGATCCTGTTGTGAACCGAGGGATTCGGTATAACAAATTTGGTGTTGTGGATATCAATTTTGAGAGAAGATACAACAAATTTGAGCCTTTCATTTTAGCTTCACAAGCCGAACAAGTTAGCTTCCTTCCTTATCCTCGGCTTCGAACTTCCGGGATAAACTGGTTAGCTGCTATCAAAATTACACCTCGTGAACGCATTGTCGCTGGAGAAGAACCGCCCTTGCAAGAAGAAGACGATATCAATGAAGTTGAGGTACCAGAACAACCAACTGATGAAATCTTTTTGATCGACCCGCAAAACTTTCAATATGAAGATATTCCCGAAGATGCGACAGATGAAGCACGTGAAGACGAGTTCGAGAGAAGCGACGATGATGATTGTAATGATAATGATGAGAACGAAAACGATTTAGATTGATGTAATATTGATGAGAACGAAAACGATTTAGAGTGATGTAATATATGTAACAAATGTTGTATTTCTCTATTGTAACGTATGTTTAAAGAAATATTGGTTTTTTACCATCCTAATGTATGTGTAACAAATGTTGTGTTTATATAATATATATTTCTTTAGTTTTTAAAAAATTATTTGGAGTTTTAGGGTTTTAGAGTTTAAGTTGGAGAAGGAGCACAAAGTAGTAGAGAAGAGATATGATGTTAGATGATATGTGACTTTGGGGTTTAGGGATTTCATTCTCGGTGTTTAGGGTTAACCGTTGTAAAATCGTCGTAAATGTATCTATTCCACGTAATTTCGTCGTAAATGGAAAAACGCGGGCCTGGTAACTTCGTCGTAAACAAGGGCCTGGTAAATTCGTCGTAAACCAACGTTTCGACGTAATTTCGTCGTAAATCGAAAAACGCGGGCCTGGTAACTTCGTCGTAAATGGAAAAAAGCGGGCCTGGTAACTTCGTCGTAAACAAGGGCCTAGTAAATTCGTCGTAAACTGACGTTTCGACGTAATTTCGTCGTAAATCGAAAAACGCAGGCCTGGTAACTTCGTCGTGAATGAAAAAACGCGGGCCTGGTAACTTCGTCGTAATATTACGTCGCGTTTACGACGAATCCTTTTCTATATATTGAGACGCCGAGACGAGGCTTCTTCGTTCATTCCTCCCTAACTCCTCTCCTCTCCCTCTAAGGTACACTCTCTTTCCTCCTTTTTTTTTTTTTTTTAAGTTAGTTTAGGTGATTAGTTAGATAATTAGTTTAGGTGATTAGTTAAATGACAGAATACTATAGTTTAGGTGATTAGTTAGGTAACGGAATAATTTTTTAATTATGTCGTTATAATTGATTAAATTTATTTAAATTTTTTTTAGATGGCTCCTAGAAGGAAACCAGCAGCACCTACTGCAACACAGTCTCTGATTGGAAGGACAAGTGGGAGATCTACGGGTATGAGGGAAAGCCCACTGAGCTCACGACGGATGTGTGGGATGGCCTCATCGCCTATTGGGAGCACCCCTCTTCAATCAAAAAGGCCAATTCGTGCTCGGCTTCTCGAAGGACGAAGGATAAAGATGGTCATTTGCCCATGCTTCACAGAACCGGACAAAAACCTCATGCAGGAGTCCGTCTAGAAGCTGTAAGTTTTGTTTTAAATATATATTTTAAAATATTCAATTAATATAATTTATAATATTTAATTTAATTTTTTTTTTGTAGTTCAAGAAGACGGGAGTCTTACCTTCTCTGTCTGACCTATTCAAGATGACTCATGCCACATCCGACGGAGTTTTTGTGGATCCTGCATCTGAGAAACTCTTCCAAACAGTGGCTGGTCGGATTGAAGAATGGGAGACGCAACTAACCCAGGAGTCTCCCGATGGATTACCCGTCACATTGTCCACCGAAGAGGTCGACAGAATCTTCGAAAAGGTACAACTTAAAATTTTTGTTTACATTATTTTAAATATTTTAACATAATTAACTATATTAATATATGTTTTGATTTATAGGTGGCTCCTTAAAAGAAGGGACGGATAGTCGGTATAGGCTCTGTTAACGAAGTTGCAAGGGCAACTTCGTCATACACTTCGAGACGGGATGAAGAGACTGCTCAGATGAAGGCTCGAATGGATAGCCAGCAGGTTCGTTTAGACTCTCTTGAGGATTTGCTAGACGTGCTGGCCGTGGGAAACCCGGTTATGCAGAGAATGTTGAGTGAGAGACGAGCCACTCTTGGAATGCCACCACATGATCCCCAAGAGTCCGATCAAACCCGTCAACAGCCGAGCAACCCCACCAACTACTTCGAGAATATGTAGTTTTTTTTATTTTTCTGTTTGTAATATGAATTTAAATATTATTGTATGACTTTTTAAAATATGTTTTTCAATTTCATATTTCATTTTAAAATTTAAATTATTTTAAATTCTGAATATTAAATATAAATTAAAATTTATTATATACTAATTAATAATAATATAATAAGAAACGATGTAAACTCCTCGTAAACATTACATGGAGTTTACATCGAATGATTACGAGTGATTAACATCGAAATATTTACGAGGGTTTTACATCGAAAAGTTTACGAGTGATTTACAACGAAAGTATTTACGTGTGCTTTACATCGAAACAATTACTTGTGCTTTACGACGAAAGCTTACGTGTCGTTTACGACGAATCCTTTCCCTCCACTTTACGAGGAATATATTTCGTCGTAAACGTAACGAGTCGTTTACGACGAAACCTCCGTTACGACGGACGTTTAACAACGAAACGTCTTTCGACGTTAATTCGTCGTAACACCCCGTTTACGACGAGTTTACAACGAATACTGCCCTAGTAAAAAATATGTTTTCTTGTAGTGTCTAACATAAAAGACACGTGTATAAATCGTATGTTGTGGTTTATGATAAACAAAAAAAAACTTATGTAACGTAAAAGATGATCATGCTATAATCTATATATGATTGAATCTTATAAACTGTAACCATTGTGCTCATATTGGCTGGTTTCTCTAAGTTTAACAGAAAAGAAAGTGATCTCATACTAAATGTGCGTCGTTGTAAGAAAGAACCAAGTTGTAAGCATTGTTTGCTCTTAAGTGGACAAATTATAGTGTACTCTCCTTTTTGAACATGTACTGTGATGAAAGATGGACAAAAATATTAAGTAATCTGATGTATTATGTTGCAGTTTATGATCTCAAGAGAAGCAAATATACGAACATGAGGTCCACTTATGGTCTTGTATTGTTAATGTAATAGTACATAACCGTGGGTTTTGTTTTTGTATTGTTAATTTCGGATAATGAGATTGGTCAAGTTTTAATAGATTTAATGTTGGTTTTGTTTTAGTTGTCCGGTCCTGTAATCTTAGTAGTATATTATAATAATTAGATGTAACAAAATTTTTAATGGTCCATCACTACAAGAAAACATCGATATTCTGACGGACATTCCGACGGAAAATGAAATCCTTGGAATATCCCGAGGAATTTCCGAGGAAATTCCGAGGACACACAAAATTTGGTTTCCTCGGAATTTCCTCGGAATATACCGATGGAATTCCGAGGAAATATCAATCCGTCGGAATATTCCGAGGAATATTCCGAGGAAATTCCGAGGAAATATGTGTTCCTCAGAAAAAACCGATGAATTCCGAGGAAATATTATAGCCGTTGGGGGATTTTACAAAATTCCGAGGAAATTCCGACAAACTAGCCGTTGGCGTCGGAATTCCGTCGGAATTTCCTCGGTCTGTCGGCAGGATTTAAACTATAAATACAAGCACTCCTCTTCCTCTTCATTCACTCCATATCTTCATCCTCCCTCTTACTCTATTTACACACGAATTTGATTCATAAAAAATATGTCTTCTACAAATTATTTTCGTTCTTGGATCGATCGACCTCATTTGGATCCGAACACGAGATTGCTTACGGAAGAATACCAACGAGGTATAACCGAATTCATGGGGTTAGTTCACCGACAACCGGAAGCAAAAACAGGTATGTTAAGATGTCCTTGCTCTAATTGTAAAAATAGAAAGGTTATTAAAGAGTGGGATGTTTGGACTCATCTATATTTGAGTGGGTTTACACGAAGTTACAAAATTTGGTATCATCATGGGGAAACTGATTATGAACATGGTAGTACTAGCGAACCTCAGCCAGCGGTTAGATTAGAAGAACCAATTAGAACGGATGTAGATTATGGTGTAGGTACTGAGCAGATGGTAAATGATCATTTTAGAGGGGAAGATTTACCCAATGCACAAGCTAGGAGATTTTATGATATGTTGGATGCTGGAAAGCAACCATTGTACGAAGGTTGCAGAGATGGTCATTCAGCTTTATCATCTGCTACAAGATTGATGGGCATTAAAACAGATTATAATTTGGCTGAAGACTGTGTGGATGCGATTGCTGATTTTGTAAAAGGTATTCTACCCGAGGATAATGTAGCTCCTGGTTCATACTACGAGGTTCAGAAACTCGTAGCTGGTCTTGGTTTATCGTATCAGGTAATAGATGTATGCAGCGACAACTGCATGATTTATTGGAGGGCGGATGAACAGCGTGTTACATGCAAATTTTGTGGAAAGCCTCGTTATAAAGATACGAGTGGAAGAGTTCCAGTGCCATATAAAAGGATGTGGTATTTACCTTTGACGGAAAGGTTGCAGAGGTTGTATCTGTCTGAACGCACAGCGCAACCAATGAGATGGCATGCGGAGCACTCAACAGATGGTGAGATCAGACATCCTTCAGATGCAAAAGCGTGGAAGCATTTCCAATCAAAGTATCCCGACTTTGCGTATGAGAGAAGAAATGTCTACCTTGGATTATGTACTGATGGTTTCAGTCCGTTTGGCAAGAGTGGAAGACAGTATTCTCTATGGCCCGTCATTCTTACACCATACAACCTACCCCCAAACTTGTGCTTGCGACGAGAGTTTTTGTTTCTCTCGATTCTCGTTCCCGGACCAGAGCATCCTAAGAGATCACTTGATGTGTTTCTTCAGCCACTAATATATGAGTTGCAACAACTATGGGCTCAAGGTGCTGAAACATACGATGTTTCGTGTAAAGAAAACTTTCAAATGCGGGCAGTACTAATGTGGACAATAAGTGATTTTCCAGCATATGGTATGTTGTCTGGATGGACAACGCATGGAAGGCTATCATGTCCATATTGTCAAGATAACACTGATGCTTTCCAACTAAAACACGGAAGGAAAACGTGTTGGTTTGACTGTCACAGGAGATTCCTACCACCTGATCATCCATATCGTAGGAGTAGGAATTTGTTTACGAAGAACAAGAGGGTGTTTGACTGTCCACCTCCGGAAATTTGTGGGAAAGATTTGAAGATACAACTAAGAGATTTTGGTGCAGAAAGGACGCCAGACTTCGGTGGACATGAGCGTTTTCCGGTAGATGCTGTAGGAGAACTACATAACTGGCACAAAAAAAGTATTTTCTGGGATCTGCCATACTGGGAGGATCATCTGCTAAGGCATAATTTAGATGTCATGCATATTGAGAAGAACTTTTTTGACAATCTCATGAACACGATCCTTAATGTTCAAGGTAAAACAAAGGATAATTTGAAGTCAAGACTGGATTTAGTCGATATATGCGCTCGTTCAGAACTTCATGTTGATGAGAATGGTAGGGCTCCTTTTCCCATATACCGACTTGATGCAGAGGGAAAAGATGCGTTCTTTGATTGGATTTCAAACGATGTGGAATTTCCAGACGGTTACGCATCAAATTTGCGTAACTGTATCGACAGAAAGGAAGGAAAGTTTACTGGCTTGAAAAGCCACGATTGCCATGTAATGATGCAGCGCCTCCTTCCGTTCGCCTTCAAGGAACTATTACCACGAAATGTTCATGAAGCAATTGCAGGGATAAGTGGTTTCTTCCGCGATTTATGCACGAGATCAGTGACTCTTGAAGGTATTGAAAATTTGAAGACTAACATAGCCGTGATTCAGTGCAACCTTGAGAAGATATTTCCTCCCTCATTTTTTGATGTTATGGAGCATCTTGTTATTCACCTGGCAAGAGAATTGGAACTTGGTGGTCCTGTGCAGTATAGATGGATGTATCTGTATGAGCGGTATATGTTCCATTTGAAGAAGATGGTGAAAAATTTAAGTAGGGTGGAAGGTTCTATAGTCGCACAGATGATCAATGAAGAAACTTCAAACTTTGCCGAGTACTACTTTCCAGCAGAAGTTCAGACCAAAAACAGAAGACCTGCTCGGCATGATGATAGAGGCGAACGGGCAACATATCATGTTACGGTTCCAGACATTTTCACAGACGTTGGACGACTTAGCGGAAAACCAAAGGACCGTCGACTTACTGAGCAGGAGCGCAGTCATTTGCAAACATATTTGCTCACCAACTGCGAAGACGTTCTTCAATATGAGAGGTAAATAAATTAGCTTACAAATTTTTATTTTAACAAGTTGAAATTTAAATCTTAATTAATTACATTATTGTCATCATATACAGGATTTTCATGGCAGAAAAGCGGTTCGAGTATAGATACGCCACAGAGGACGAACTAGAAGAAATGAAGCAGAGAGAATTTACTGGATGGATGTTTACTTATGTGAGTGCTTTAAACAAATTAAAATATATTTTATCACATATTTATACTAATTCACATTTATTGATATAACATATATATATGTGCTATTAATAGGTGTCTGCTGGTTTGGCCAGAGGTGAAACATTTGACGATTGGATACGTGAGATGGTCGTTGGACCAAACTTTGTTGTGAAGTCATATCCGAGATTTTGTACTCGAGGATATGCATTCACAACTCAGAAGAGGAGACGTTCGAGTACGACTTATGATGCTGGCGTTTGTTCTGCATCAGGAGATGATGTATACTACGGACACATACATGAGATTTTGGAAATCAAGTATTTGGGCATGGTTGGATTGCGCTGTACTGTTTTCTATTGTGATTGGCACGACAACACTCCAGATCGAGGTGTGAGAACAGATGCATTTGGTGTTACATCAGTAAATTCGAGGCGAAAGCTGCAATATTATGATCCTTTCATTCTTGCTTCTCAGGCCGATCAGGTAATTAAATGTTAATTATTCAGAATGATTCATCATCATGTGTATTAATTTATAATTTTTCTAAATGTTACAGGTTTGTTATATCAAGTACCCCCGGGTAAGGAACAGAGATGATCCATGGGTTACTGTTACAAGACTCAACCCGAGAGGCCGAGTTCAGGGAAGTTCTGAGCTGGAAGACCCACTACAACCAAGCACATCCGGCAACTTTAGTGCAGCAGAAGATTTAGCTGGAGTTGGCCTTGTAGTCGATTTAACCGACTTCGGAGAGGAAGCCGTCGTTCACGTAGAGGATGAACCAGTGATTGGAGAGTTTCACCAAGATCCAGATTCAGATTCATCTGGTGATGATGACTCGGAAACAGACTACCATTGATTTTTTTTTTTTTTTAAAAAATACCGAGGAAATTCCGAGGAACACTTGATATAACCTCTTTCCTCGGATATTAGTTATTTGGTTTATCTAGCAAGGCAAAGCTGAATACGAATTAAAAACTACTCAAAACACAACCAAATAAAACAAAGAAACCATGTAAAAGATATACGAACTCATAATTAAGAAAAAAAAAAAAAAAAAAAAACTAAGTTCAAAATTAACCGAAAAAAAAACATAGCTCCTACTCCTCGTCTCCTGCTCCAGATGTTCCTGCATCTTTGGGTCTCTTAGACCTCTTTCTTACCCTGTGTGTACCACTCGAACCCGAACCAGAGCTGGATGGAGAGTTGTCCCGATGAACTACATCATCCTTTTGGCAACGACACGGCCTGATACGTGAAATGGCAGCCCAGATCTTGTGTAGCATGTCGTTGTTTGTCTTTATGCTCTGATCTCTCCAATGTTGTTGCTGGCGCGAAGTGGCGTTCGGTGGAAGCTCTTGCAGCTTGTACTGGCTGGAGTCTGATGGGAGTAGCTGATGGGGTTGTGAATCATCTGGAATGGCTTGTGCAGCCTCATCTTCTCCTTCTTCATCATCCACGGCCTTGCCTTTGGTATGATATTTTGGCGTGAAGAAGGATGGCTTGTCTACTAGTGCGGTAGCAGGGGGTAGGAACTCAACTGCAGCCTCTGAAAGTAGAGCAGTCAGGCCGATCTGAGGCAGGTGGCAGTAGAGTGTTTTCTTCGCTCGGTCCTGGAATACGTAGACGTAAGGACCATCCCGATGGATCCTCGAGTGGGGACCAGCTATGAACTCCTTACTTACTAGATTTTTGACATCCAGGTAGTTCCAAGCA
Source organism: Brassica napus (assembly GCF_020379485.1). NCBI lineage: Eukaryota > Viridiplantae > Streptophyta > Magnoliopsida > Brassicales > Brassicaceae > Brassica > Brassica napus. The sequence continues at coordinate 5,290 of NW_026014480.1, read as the reverse complement.
ATGTTGTTCGATCTGTCCAGTGCTACCTGATGGTTCTCGCAGTCTACACCCACATGTGTAAGGATCCGAGTAATCACTGCACCAAATCCACATGCACTGCTCTTGGATTTGGTTACTTTCCCCTTGTATCCTGCTAAGTTTGCGGCCAGCACCGCTCCCATGTTGAAGGCAGTAGCAGGTCGGAATGTAGAGTTTCCAAATGCCGGTAGCAAATGCCTCACACCTTGGTACAGGAGGCACAACTCCCATTGCGTGACTGATGCGGCTGTGGTTGTCCCGTATAGCAATGAGCCAATGAGGCGTGTGGCATATCTCAGTACTGGGCTCCGGATAAGTGACTCCTTTGCCTGAGAAGATCTATAAATCCATGTGCCAATCGTTTCCCAGAAGTTCAACAGCTCTGAAGTCTAATAAAGACCAGATGTCCTCTCCCCTGCACTCAATCCAAATAGTCCGCAGAGGTCTGTGAAAGATACCTCAAAGTATACTTTCTGCACTACGAATGCCAGAAAACCTTCCTGATGGCTATCATCGGGATGGCTGACGTATGTGGATGCTATGAACTGGCGTACCAACTCAGGATAAGTGGGTTCGTTGAGGTTGCATAGTTGGCCTAGACCCATGTTCTGGAACAGCCCTTCAATGTCTGATTTGATTCCCAATATTGTCATCGTCTCAGGACATGCTAGTTGTGTAGCCGGAACGGCTACCTTCTTCATGTTGTTGTAGTGGGTGGTATCAGACTTATCCCACTTCTTTGGCCTTTGCTTCTCTCGCTGAGACGAACCCTCTTCTTGTGTGTTCTTCTTTGCCGATGTTTTCGTGCGCTTCATTCTCTACAAAATAGAATCTTTGAAACAAGTGAGTATGCATGCAGTATATGTTTTGATAAAAAACAAGCGAGAGTTATGATAAAAAAACCAAATTGAAAAAAATTCTCAATCCCTAAATCATCTCAAATCCTGTTCCAAACTCGTTGATCACAGACAATTGTGTTCTATTCCATGTTTAAACATCTGTTTCATGCATATTTGATCAAGGAATCAACACGGGAATAAGAAATTCACAAAACCCAAAAAATTGCTCAAGAACACGATTTGGGAATGTGGAGATTCGCGGAGTATACATGTCTTAGGGTGAAAACGAGTGTAGGAATCAGGTAGAGCTCGAAAAATCAAGGGGAATAGAGCCCAAAATTGTTCAAATCGGATGATTATAGAGAGAGAAAAAGGGGGGGGATCGAATTATAGGGGAAATCGGAGGGGATGAGAGTTCTGAGGTTTTGATCCAAAAGTTCGGGTTTTGCCTTATAATTCTGTTCGCACACGCATCGATCGATGTGTTTTTGTACAATTACGCATCGATCGATCCGTTTATAAAAAAAAACTGCGAGATTTTCCGAGGATATTCCGAGGAACGCTTGAGATTTTGTTCGATCGATCGATGGTATAATCTAATCGATCGATCACATTGTTACGGCTTTCGTCCATCTTAGTGATCGATCGATGCGTTTTTGGATATATATACATTGATTGATCAGTTTATAAAAAAACGTATGAGATTTTTCGAGGATATTCCGAGGAACGCTTGAGATTTATTCGATCGATCGATGGTATAATCTAATCGATCGATCACATTGTTACGGCTTTCATCCATCTTAGTGATCGATCGATGCGTTTTTCGATATATATACATCGATCGATCCGTTTAGAAACAAAAATTGACGTATTGAAACCCCAAACACTAGTTCCTCGGAATTTCCTCGGAATATCCGACGGAATTCCGAGGAAGAAAAGGGTTTCCTCGGAATTTCCTCGGAATATTCCGAGGAAATTCCGAGGATATAGGGTTTTTAAACCGAAAACAACGTTTTGCGGTTTGAATAACACCTATATAACCCTTATTAAGTGTCTTACGTTCATTATGAAGTCAAAAATTTGTTCCTAACCGCATAATTAACACTTTTTCGATTGTATGAACGAAATCCCACAACATAAGAGAAACACTTATACTTTTTAATGAACGGTAAAGGGAATACTTTCAATTAGTTTTGAAATTTTTATTTCATGGTTTATGCTCATCTATACAAAGAATCCTCAATGGTATGCATTACAATTGTATAAGAAATGAAATACGGCAAATAAAATTGATGTTTTGAAACCCCAAACACATATTCCTCAGTATTTCCTCGGAATATTTTCATTTTACCAGGCAAATATTTCGCGAAAATTGGAATTAGAATTCCGACGGAATTCCGACGGATATTTTCCGTTGGACCCTAGGTTTTATAACCACGAGCCACTTCTTCTTCCCCATTTCTCTCTTCTTCCTCTGCGCGACTCCTCTCTTCTCTCCGGTGATTTCCCCCTCAAATCCGACGATATCTCCGGCGATCTCCCCTTCTCTTACACAAATCATGTAAGGACCCTATCCCACTCTCTTAGGATCTATTTGTTAGGTTTTTGTGTAGTTTTGATAGATTTTTGTTAGGGTGATTGGTTAGGATTGTGATTTGGTTGTATAATAGGTTTAGAATTGTGATTTGGTTGAATAATTTGTTTTGTTGAATTGATGTATAATTTTTTTTTTTTTTTTGTATTTATAAAATTGATTTTTGTATATAAAATCGATTTTTTTATTTTACAAACGATTTTTCTATATAAATTCGATTTTTTGGATTTTACAAAATCTTTTTTGTATATAAATTCGATTTTTTGGATTTTACAAAACATTTTTTAATATCTATAAAACTTTTTTTCTGATTAAAAACTATTATTTGGGATTTAAAAATATTTAATATATATATATATTATTAAAACTATTTTTTGTAATTATTAAACTATTTTTTATTTATTAAAACTATTTTTTGTTTATTAGAACTATTTTTATATATTTATTAAATATTTTTAATATCTATAAATCTTTTTTGTGATTAAATTATTTGAGACTTTTTTTTAAATAAAATTAATTTATATATTTATGTATTTATTAAATATATTTTTTTAATTTACAGGTCTCATGATGATCAGATCCGGCCTCGACAGCGTCGTGGTCGTGGTGGTACGGGGAGCCAGTCTCGGGATTCCAGCCATTTTCAGGATTCCCCTTCGCCCCACAGCTCCAACCATACATCTCCCTCTGCTGCACCCTCTCCTGCTCCTCTCGCTCCCGCTGCTGCATCCGCTCCTGCTCCTCCGGGTCCTCCGGGAGTGATGAGTGTTGCGGAGTTGGTTCAACAGCCCGGTCGTGACCATCTTCCGTATTTCACTCCGTATCCACATGGACGGGGTCAAACATGGTAATTAAACATTTTTTTCTTTAAATTTGGATTCATTATTAACCGTTTGTTCTTTTTATTAGGTTCAACCGATCCGGGAACGGGATCAGCGCATGGATCAACCGTATGATGTACTCGGCCCTCGACAGGGGACATCCGACTTTCACTCACTTCCCTACCGACAAGCAGGTTCTGTGGTTTCGTCAGTTTGCGGTAAGTATTCTAATTTTTTACTTTATTTTTAATCTTTAATATAAATTTTCTACTAATTGTGTTTTTTTTCAGCAAGAGTTCAACTGGAATTCCGATGAGACGCTCTTTATCTATCACCACTTCGTCCATAAAGTTATGGACAACTATGGGAAGCAGATCCACGAGTGGAAGAAGAAGTGGGAAATCAATAAGGTTCGATTTAATTTATTAAACAATTTTTTAATTTATTAAACTATTTTTAAATTTAATAAACTATTTTTTTTTTTTATTAAAAGGTCCCAAAGTCGATGAACGACACGGTCTGGAAGGAGTTGTGTGCGCATTGGGATAAGGAAGAGACGAAAGAAACTTCTTCCACCAACTCCACCAACCGCAGGAGCGACCGTAAAGGGAAGGGCATCTACAAGCATAACTTGGGTGCTCAATCTATTGCCACTCTGGGAGATCGCATGGTAAGTTCAACCGTTTTTTCTTCAATTATTTGAGTTTCAGAATTTTAATTTATTGTGCATTTCTTCTAATTTCTAATGTTTCTTTAATTTATGTTTTTTTCAAGGCGGAAGAAAATGATGGCGAGCCGGTTGATGATCTCGCCCTAATGAGGAGGGCGTATACCAACAAGAAGACCGGCCAGATTGATGACGGTCTTGTGAGGGACGTGGTCGACCTGGTCCAAACTCAGGTGGTAGACGAAGTGTCTCAGCTTCAAACCGAGGATGACGCTTCGACGGCTTCGACCAACTTGTCCCGGTTTCGAATCAACGAAATCGTTGAATCCGTAAGTTCTTTTTTTTAAAGTTCAATTCATTTATTTCTTGGTTTAAATTTGTAAATTTGGCTATTTTCTATTCAGTCGGTTCCAAAGAAGAAGGGACGTTTGGTCGGTTTGGGTCGTCGCACCCGGTCGGTTCCTCCTTCTTCTGCACCACCGCCCTTTGTTGATCCAGAAGTACTTACGGCTCAGTTGAAGGACAAGGATGATCGCATATCTTTGTTGGAGACCCAGATGGCGGCTCAACAGGCGGGCTATGAGGCACAGAGGAGGCTGAACCAGCAAATGATGGAGATGATGCAGAGGATGTACCCGAACGAGGTGTTCCCGGACGTGCCAGACCCGTAGTTTTTTTTTTTCCAAAAACTCGGAATGTTTTATTTATTTGTGAAACTTTGAATATTAATTAATATGATTTCAATTTTAATTTTATATTTTCGAATTTAAATTTCAAAAATTTTATTTTTTAAAAAAATTAATATTTTTTACATTCCGAGGAAATTAATTATATTTTTACTCGATCGATCGATGCGTTTTTGGACATAAATCCATCGATCGATCTGTTTATAAAAAAACGTTCGGAATATACCGAGGGACATCTTCCTCGGAATATACCGAGGGACACCTTTCCTCGGAATATACCGAGGGACATGTTCCTCGGAATATACCGAGGGACATGTTCCTCGGAATATTCCGAGGAATGTTCCTCGGTATATTCCGAACGTTTTTTTATAAACGGATCGATCGATGGATATATGTCCAAAAACGCATCGATCGATGAGTTCCGAGAAGGAGGAAATATCCCGACGAAGTTCTCCCTCGGTATATTCCGAGGACATTTCCGACAAACAAGTGATCCTCGGAATTCCTCGGAATTCCGTCGGAAATTCCGAGGGAGGGATTCCGAGGAAAGAAGAAATTCCGAGGAATTATTTCCGAGGACTTTTTCGTCGGTATGTCGTCGGAATAACGTATTCCGACGAAATTCCGACGTTTTTTCCCTCAGTATCCTTGCTGTTTTCTTTGTA
>NW_026014479.1:0-31177 GCF_020379485.1 Brassica napus | reverse complement strand
CTTAAAGATTGCTTGATTGAATTAAGCCAAAGACATTTGATGTTTAAGTGATTTCTACGCAAATGGGCATTTACCCGACATATGACTTGTCTAAGATTGTGTTTAGACTTAAAGATTACTTTGATTGAAAGCTTGTCACCTAGATTGGATCTTAGTTACTTGAAGTCAATTCCCTTAGCCATGGATTCACTTGTTTATATTTCTAGGATATTAGTTTGTTACAATCATCTATCTTCTTGTTTGCTTAGATTAGGAAGGTTGGTGGTATTCTTGTGTTATAAGTCTCTAGTTCTTGTGGATTGATCCTAAAAGCTACAATGACATACCATTCGATTGTGGTATTGTTGGCACATTAGGTTAATTGGTGTGTGCTTAAACGCGTAATCAATTTGGCGTTTGGCCCGTTGCCGGGGAAAAAGTAATTTGTCATAAGATTTCAAACTTTCTTGAGATTAAGCTTTTTTTTCTTATTCTTTGTTTTTGCTTTTGTATAGCTACTAACTCTCTTCTAGCTTTTTTGTTTTTGTAGAGATGGCTTCAAGCTACTCTGAGAAGCCACAAAGAGGAAGAGACATTGAAGATCGCATTGAAGATCAGCCATATGTGAAGCCACCACCCTTTGAATATACGCACACTACTCACACCAGACCAAAGGGATGAGTGCATCGGCTTCAGAAATGAGAAAAAGAATCGGGACAAGACAAAGAGAAACCTAGCACAACTTATCCGATACACCTCATTAGGGACCGAGCAGAGTTTGAAGAAAGGGAGGTTACCCAGTATGAGTTAGATGCTGCTTGTGCCCTTAATGAGGTAATGTATTGGGCTCCACCACTCCAACTGGAAGTATAGAAAATTTCCACTTTAAAACTTCAACTCGGGAAATATGCTTGCCTTGTGGTGAGAATAATATCTCTGGTCTTAATTCTCTTGTGCTCATGAATGAATGTCTTGATCTGATATGTGAAACTAAGAAACTAATGAGTTGAGAATAGAAAAGCTTGTTAGAGATCATATTGAAGTTTGTTTTGACAAGAGCTATCTATGTGCTTCATTTGATCTTGAATCTGAGTTTTTCATTCTTGATGAACCTAGACCTCTTCTTGAACTTCCTGATTTAGGGGATGAACTTGATGTGGATAAGCTCTTGCTTGAGATAGAAAACCCCCATGCTGAAAACTATCATGAGAATGTGAACATTGTGTATTATTTGATTGATGGAGATAGAGTTGACTACTTTGTTAAAACCTCATTTGAACATGTAGTTGATTTTGTGTTTCCACCTAATGCTTTGATTCTCATGATCATCTGAACTCAAGGAGCATTTCATAACTCAGGTCATATCTTTAGTGAAGCTCTTTGAGGAAAAATATGTCTATTTTCTATGGACAGTAGTGTGCTCCTTTGCATACTTGGTTCCTTGTTCTTGGAGGAGAGGGACCAAAGGTGCATTGGCTCAACCTTTTGATACTTATGATTAGCAAGCACACAAAGTCAAGCTAGAGACTTAAAACAAGCTCACTTGGGAGGAAATCTCAAGAGTATCCTTTGTATATATGTGTGAATGTTTTAATAATTGTGTGAACCATCCTTGTTTGTGTGTTTGTTTGTGTGAATGTGTGTCATTTCAGTTTGGAAGGTGTTCAGGAAAAGGAAAGGATTCAAAGAGGCTAGGAAAGAAACACAAGTGCTGTGGAGACATGCTCATAGCGACATATCCATAGTGACATGCTCAAGTCGCTACAGTCACAAGGTAAGTACTCTAATCGGTTTAAATTCTCTCCACATCTCTAGTAATTTTTATTTTACTTATCATGTAAACCACTCCAAATTCAAAGTCACACAAGAGACTGTGTGATTCGAGTGTGGTGGGGGTACTATAAAAACTGATCATTTTGCTTGTTTTTATTTGGATGATTTGCATTTGACATATCAAGCACTTTGCATCTGTGTGGATTTTAATGATTTGCATTTTGGATTTTCTTGTGATTGTTAAAAAAAAAAAAAAAAAAAAAAAAAAAAAAAAAAAGAGTTGTGAGTTTTGAATTATGCATAGGGAGCCATGATTGAAATTGCCATGAAAAGAACATATCTACAAGCATCTCTTGAGCCTTGAAACTCTTTTTGAAACATGTTGCTCATATGATATTGACATTGTTCTGAAACCAATTACAAACTGAACTTGATCATAAAGAATTTAATCTCTCTTGCATATGGGCACTTGCATACTTGATCATGGATTTCATACACATTTGGGGTTATCTTATTCCATGTCTTATCCTTTCATTAACCCAAATAGCACTCCCTTACCCTTGACCCCTTGCCATTCTTTGAAACCAATATTGATTTGTTGAGTGAGGTCTCTTATTGATAGCTTGTCATGTGCAAAATCTTGAGAGTATTGGGAGCGACATATGTTTGTTCTCATCTATTGCTAGCATAAGATCCTCATTTGAACTAGCATCTAGGATGGTGAGTGAGTTTGTGTGTTTTTAAGTTGTTATATCTTGGGTTGAGAGAAGAGAAAAAGATCAAAGAATGTCAATAAGAAAAGAAAACCAATAGGAACCAAGAAAATAAAAGAAAGAAAAACTCTTAAGTGTGTCAATTAGAATTCCCCAAAGTAAAAAAAAAAAAAATTAATGAAAGATCATAATGGGGGAAGAAAAAGAGTGTCAAGTTCTTAGTTGGTTGATCATGTAAAATAAAAAAAAAAAAAGAGAGTTCACTTGGTGAGAAATGTGAGTGAAGTGTATATACTTGGGTTTGAAATTAAAAGATGGGTAGAATTTGTAATCACTTAGGAAGAAGAGTAGAATGATGAGAATGAGCTATGTATGCATGAATTGCTCCTAGTCTTAGATAAATTTTGCATAATGATCATGCTCCTTGTTCTTGAGTGATTGCCACCATTAAAAAGATTGTATTTGAACCTTCTTTTCATTCATAAAAGACCATTAATCTACCAAGCCAGTGATTGAGATCATGTGCCCATTGTGAGAATCCACCTTGTGTGTGTGTGTGTGATGATGTGAGAATTTTTGAAGTTACTTGTTGATTGATGAACATTGACTTTGTATAAAGAAATAAATATATTTGATAGGCATTGAGAAGCTAGACTGATAGAAAAATGACCAATGATTGTTTGCTATGATCATTTGGAAAATGTAGAAGAGCTAGGATGTGTGTCTTTTGGCTAAGAGCTCCCTTTTTCAAACTTCTTCCTTCTTAGGAGATGAACTTTCTTGAGGACAAGTAAAAGGCTAGTGTGGGGGAGTGATATCTTGTGAATTTACATGTTTTTAACTTCTTATTCTTGCATGGTTTGGTCATTTGGAGCATCATTTAGGCACATTTAGGTTGCATATCATTGCATTTGTACATATCAGGTGTTGGAGAGCACCATGGATGAGTTAGAGGACCATTGGTGGGATTTTGAGTGCAATTGGAGTCCAAAAGAAGTGTTAAAAGTGATCATTGAGCGATCTCCCTATCAGAGCGACCTCACGCAGCGAGGTAGCGTACCCGCTCCATATGTAGAGCGACCTGGTGGAGCGGGGTCTGTAGCTCGCGCGTGTTATGAAGAAACGAAGCAAAACATTTGGAGCGGGGTTTGGCAGCGAGGTGGCGTACCCGCTCTGAAGCCAGAGCGTGAAAGATGAACACGGATGAAGGCCTTAAAAATCTCTTCTGAAGCTCAAAATTTGTGGAGACACTGGAAATTGAGTTAGCTTTCCAATAGAAGTGGTTTCAAGTCATTTGAAGCTGTATTGGATAAGTTATGATCGATTTACTATAGGTGTATCAATCCTTGCCGGGGACCACTTGAAAGTTGATGGGATTAACCAACTTCCCACTTTCTTCCACCCACCTTTCCTTTGCACGATTTTTCCTACTTTTCTGTATAATATTTTCTTTCTTATTATCAAAAGGGTGGGCAAGAAACATCATTATCCAACTTTGTAATAATTTAACTTGTCAAAACTCTCTCTCTTTGAAATATCATTGTTCTTAGTGTTCTTGAGCTGTTCTTCAATTGTTCATCATCTGTTCTTGAGTTTTAATTTCGTTTTGCTTGTTTAATCCTTGTTTATCTTTATTCTCTGTTGTATCTACTTGAATATGCTTCAATCTATTATGAGATTAAGTGTTTTCATGGAGATTAGTGAGTAGTTTCCTTAAGAATTCATGGGTTAGGGAGATTAGAGTAACTTAGTGAAGATCTATGGTGTTATTGTATTAGATCCTTGTATGAACTTGCTTGTTGAGTATTTTTAATGCTTGTTTAGTCTTGATCACTCTAAACCTGATTTCTAAACACTTCTCATCAGACATGATTAGATGAAGTGTTTGAATCAACTCAACTAAGCTCTAGTGAGATTAGCCAAGGACACTTGATGTTAAAATTGCTAGATAGTTATTGAACTTGAACTTAAAGATTGCTTGATTGAATTAAGCCAAAGACATTTGATGTTTAATGATTTCTAAGCAAATGGGCATTTACCTAGACATAGGACTTGTCTAAGATTGTGTTTAGACTTAAGAGATTACTTTGATTGAAAGCTTGTCACCTAGATTGGATCTTAGTTACTTGAAGTCAATTCCCTTAGCCCATGGATTCACTTGTTTATATTTCTAGGATATTAGTTTGTTACAAATCATCTATCTTCTTGTTTGCTTAGATTAGGAAGGTTTGTGTATTCTTGGTGTTATAAGTCTCTAGTTCTCTGTGGATTCGATCCTAAAATGCTACAATGACATACCATTCGATTGTGGTATTGTTGGCACATTAGGTTAATTGGTGTGTGCTTAAACGCGTAATCAATTTGGCGCCGTTGCCGGGGAACTAAGTAGATTTGTCATTAAGATTTCAAACTTTCTTGAGATTAAGCTTTATTTTCTTATGCTTTGTTTTGCTTTTGTATAGCTACTAACCTCTTCTTCTAGCTTTTGTTATTTGTAGAGATGGCTTCAAGCTACTCTGAGAAGCCACAAGAAGAGGAAGAGACATTTGAAGATCGCATTGAAGATCAGCCATATGTGAAGCCACCACCCTTTGATATACGCATACTCACACCAGACCAAAGGGATGAGTTGCATCGGCTTCAGAAAATGAAAAAGAATCGGGACAAGACAAAGAGAAACCTAGCACAACTTATCCGGATACACCTCATTAGGGACCGAGCAGAGTTTGAAGAAAGGGAGGTTACCCAGTATGAGTTAGATGCTGCTTGTGCCCTTAATGAGGTAATGTATTGGGCTCCACCACTCCAACTGGAAGGTATAGAAATTTCCACTTTAAAACTTCAACTCGAGGAAATATGCTTGCCTTGTGGTGAGAATAATATCTCTGGTCTTAATTCTCTTGTGCTCATGAATGAATGTCTTGATCTGATATGTGAAACTAAGAAACTAGATGAGTTGAGAATAGAAAAGCTTGTTAGAGATCATATTGAAGTTTGTTTTGACAAGAGCTATCTATGTGCTTCATTTGATCTTGAATCTGAGTTTTTCATTCTTGATGAACCTAGACCTCTTCTTGAACTTCCTGATTTAGGGGATGAACTTGATGTGGATAAGCTCTTGCTTGAGATAGAAAACCCCCATGCTGAAAACTATCATGAGAATGTGAACATTGTGTATTATTTGATTGATGGAGATAGAGTTGACTACTTTGTTAAAACCTCATTTGAACATGTAGTTGATTTTGTGTTTCCACCTAATGCTTTTGATTCTCATGATCATCTGAACCTCAAGGAGCATTTCATAACTCATGTCATATCTTTAGTGAAGCTCTTTGAGGAAAAATATGTCTATTTTCTATGGACAGTAGTGTGCTCCTTTGCATACTTGGTTCCTTGTTCTTGGAGGAGAGGGACCAAAGGTGCATTGGCTCAACCTTTTGATACTTATGATTAGCAAGCACACAAAGTCAAGCTAGAGACTTAAAACAAGCTCACTTGGGAGGAAATCTCAAGAGTATCCTTTGTATATATGTGTGAATGTTTTTAATAAATTGTGTGAACCATCCTTGTTTGTGTGTTTGTTTGTGTGAATTGTGTGTCATTTCAGTTTGGAAGGTGTTCAGGAAAAGGAAAGGATTCAAAAGAGGCTAGGAAAGAAACACAAGTGCTGTGGAGACATGCTCATAGCGACATATCCATAGTGACATGCTCAAGTCGCTACAGTCACAAGGTAAGTACTCTAATCCGGTTTAAATTCTCTCCACATCTCTAGTAATTTTTATTTTACTTATCATGTAAACCACTCCAAATTCAAAGTCACACAAGAGACTGTGTGATTCGAGTGTGGTGGGGGTACTATAAAAACTGATCATTTTGCTTGTTTTTATTTGGATGATTTGCATTTGACATATCAAGCACTTTGCATCTGTGTGGATTTTAATGATTTGCATTTTGGATTTTCTTGTGATTGTTAAAAAAAAAAAAAAAAAAAAAAAAAAAAAAAAAAAAAAAGAGTTGTGAGTTTTGAATTATGCATAGGGAGCCATGATTGAAATTGCCATGAAAAGAACATATCTACAAGCATCTCTTGAGCCTTGAAAACTCTTTTTGAAACATGTTGCTCATATGATATTGACATTGTTCTTGAAACCAATTACAAACTGAACTTGATCATAAAGAATTTAATCTCTCTTGCATATGGGCACTTGCATACTTGATCATGGATTTCATACACATTTGGGTTATCTTATTCCATGTCTTATCCTTTCATTAACCCAAATAGCACTCCCTTACCCTTGAACCCTTGCCATTCTTTGAAACCAATATTGATTTGTTGAGTGAGGTCTCTTATTGATAGCTTGTCATGTGCAAAATCTTGAGAGTATTGGGAGCGACATATGTTTGTTCTCATCTATTGCTAGCATAAGATCCTCATTTGAACTAGCATCTAGGATGGTGAGTGAGTTTGTGTGTTTTTAAGTTGTTATATCTTGGGTTTGAGAGAAGAGAAAAAGATCAAAGAATGTCAATAAGAAAAGAAAACCAATAGGAACCAAGAAAATAAAAGAAGAAAAACTCTTAAGTGTGTCAATTAGAATTCCCCAAAGTAAAAAAAAAAAAAAATTAATGAAAGATCATAATGGGGAAAGAAAAAGAGTGTCAAGTTCTTAGTTGGTTGATCATGTAAATAAAAAAAAAAAAGAGAGAGTTCACTTGGTGAGAAATGTGAGTGAAGTGTATATACTTGGGTTTTGAAATATAAAAGATGGGTAGAATTTGTAATCACTTAGGAAGAAGAGTAGAATGATGAGAATGAGCTATGTATGCATGAATTGCTCCTAGTCTTAGATAAATTTTGCATAATGATCATGCTCCTTGTTCTTGAGTGATTGCCACCATTAAAAAGATTGTATTTGAACCTTTCTTTTCATTCATAAAAGACCATTAATCTACCAAGCCAAGTGATTGAGATCATGTGCCCATTTGTGAGAATCCACCTGTGTGTGTGTGTGTGAATGAATGTGAGAATTGGTTGAAGTTACTTGTTGATTGATGAACATTGCACTTTGTATAAAGAAATAAAAAGAGTTTGATAGGCATTGAGAAGCTAGACTGATAGAAAAATGACCAATGATTGTTTGCTATGATCATTTGGAATGTTGTAGAAGAGCTAGGATGTGTGTCTTTTGGCTAAGAGCTCCCTTTTTCAAACTTCTTCCTTCTTAGGACTTGAAACTTTACTTGAGGACAAGTAAAAGACTAGTGTGGGGGAGTTGATATCTTGTGAATTTACATGTTTTTAACTTCTTATTCTTGCATGGTTTGGTCATTTGGAGCATCATTTAGGCACATTTAGGTTGCATATCATTGCATTTGTACATATCAGGTGTTGGAGAGCACCATGGATGAGTTAGAGGACCATTGGTGGGATTTTGAGTGCAATTGGAGTCCAAAAGAAGTGTTAAAAGTGATCATTGAGCGATCTCCCTATCAGAGCGACCTCACGCAGCGAGGTAGCGTACCCGCTCCATATGTAGAGCGACCTGGTGGAGCGGGGTCTGTAGCTCGCGCGTGTTATGAAGAAACGAAGCAAAACATTTGGAGCGGGGTTTGGCAGCGAGGTGGCGTACCCGCTCTGAAGCCAGAGCGTGAAAGATGAACACGGATGAAGGCCTTAAAAATCTCTTCTGAAGCTCAAAATTTGTGGAGACACTGGAAATTGAGTTAGCTTTCCAATAGAAGTGGTTTCAAGTCATTTGAAGCTGTATTGGATAAGTTATGATCGATTTACTATAGGTGTATCAATCCTTGCCGGGGACCACTTGAAAGTTGATGGGATTAACCAACTTCCCACTTTCTTCCACCCACCTTTCCTTTGCACGATTTTTCCTACTTTTCTGTATAATATTTTCTTTCTTATTATCAAAAGGGTGGGCAAGAAACATCATTATCCAACTTTGTAATAATTTAACTTGTCAAAACTCTCTCTCTTTGAAATATCATTGTTCTTAGTGTTCTTGAGCTGTTCTTCAATTGTTCATCATCTGTTCTTGAGTTTTAATTTCGTTTTGCTTGTTTAATCCTTGTTTATCTTTATTCTCTGTTGTATCTACTTGAATATGCTTCAATCTATTATGAGATTAAGTGTTTTCATGGAGATTAGTGAGTAGTTTCCTTAAGAATTCATGGGTTAGGGAGATTAGAGTAACTTAGTGAAGATCTATGGTGTTATTGTATTAGATCCTTGTATGAACTTGCTTGTTGAGTATTTTTAATGCTTGTTTAGTCTTGATCACTCTAAACCTGATTTCTAAACACTTCTCATCAGACATGATTAGATGAAGTGTTTGAATCAACTCAACTAAGCTCTAGTGAGATTAGCCAAGGACACTTGATGTTAAAATTGCTAGATAGTTATTGAACTTGAACTTAAAGATTGCTTGATTGAATTAAGCCAAAGACATTTGATGTTTAATGATTTCTAAGCAAATGGGCATTTACCTAGACATAGGACTTGTCTAAGATTGTGTTTAGACTTAAGAGATTACTTTGATTGAAAGCTTGTCACCTAGATTGGATCTTAGTTACTTGAAGTCAATTCCCTTAGCCCATGGATTCACTTGTTTATATTTCTAGGATATTAGTTTGTTACAAATCATCTATCTTCTTGTTTGCTTAGATTAGGAAGGTTTGTGTATTCTTGGTGTTATAAGTCTCTAGTTCTCTGTGGATTCGATCCTAAAATGCTACAATGACATACCATTCGATTGTGGTATTGTTGGCACATTAGGTTAATTGGTGTGTGCTTAAACGCGTAATCAATTTGGCGCCGTTGCCGGGGAACTAAGTAGATTTGTCATTAAGATTTCAAACTTTCTTGAGATTAAGCTTTATTTTCTTATGCTTTGTTTTGCTTTTGTATAGCTACTAACCTCTTCTTCTAGCTTTTGTTATTTGTAGAGATGGCTTCAAGCTACTCTGAGAAGCCACAAGAAGAGGAAGAGACATTTGAAGATCGCATTGAAGATCAGCCATATGTGAAGCCACCACCCTTTGATATACGCATACTCACACCAGACCAAAGGGATGAGTTGCATCGGCTTCAGAAAATGAAAAAGAATCGGGACAAGACAAAGAGAAACCTAGCACAACTTATCCGGATACACCTCATTAGGGACCGAGCAGAGTTTGAAGAAAGGGAGGTTACCCAGTATGAGTTAGATGCTGCTTGTGCCCTTAATGAGGTAATGTATTGGGCTCCACCACTCCAACTGGAAGGTATAGAAATTTCCACTTTAAAACTTCAACTCGAGGAAATATGCTTGCCTTGTGGTGAGAATAATATCTCTGGTCTTAATTCTCTTGTGCTCATGAATGAATGTCTTGATCTGATATGTGAAACTAAGAAACTAGATGAGTTGAGAATAGAAAAGCTTGTTAGAGATCATATTGAAGTTTGTTTTGACAAGAGCTATCTATGTGCTTCATTTGATCTTGAATCTGAGTTTTTCATTCTTGATGAACCTAGACCTCTTCTTGAACTTCCTGATTTAGGGGATGAACTTGATGTGGATAAGCTCTTGCTTGAGATAGAAAACCCCCATGCTGAAAACTATCATGAGAATGTGAACATTGTGTATTATTTGATTGATGGAGATAGAGTTGACTACTTTGTTAAAACCTCATTTGAACATGTAGTTGATTTTGTGTTTCCACCTAATGCTTTTGATTCTCATGATCATCTGAACCTCAAGGAGCATTTCATAACTCATGTCATATCTTTAGTGAAGCTCTTTGAGGAAAAATATGTCTATTTTCTATGGACAGTAGTGTGCTCCTTTGCATACTTGGTTCCTTGTTCTTGGAGGAGAGGGACCAAAGGTGCATTGGCTCAACCTTTTGATACTTATGATTAGCAAGCACACAAAGTCAAGCTAGAGACTTAAAACAAGCTCACTTGGGAGGAAATCTCAAGAGTATCCTTTGTATATATGTGTGAATGTTTTTAATAAATTGTGTGAACCATCCTTGTTTGTGTGTTTGTTTGTGTGAATTGTGTGTCATTTCAGTTTGGAAGGTGTTCAGGAAAAGGAAAGGATTCAAAAGAGGCTAGGAAAGAAACACAAGTGCTGTGGAGACATGCTCATAGCGACATATCCATAGTGACATGCTCAAGTCGCTACAGTCACAAGGTAAGTACTCTAATCCGGTTTAAATTCTCTCCACATCTCTAGTAATTTTTATTTTACTTATCATGTAAACCACTCCAAATTCAAAGTCACACAAGAGACTGTGTGATTCGAGTGTGGTGGGGGTACTATAAAAACTGATCATTTTGCTTGTTTTTATTTGGATGATTTGCATTTGACATATCAAGCACTTTGCATCTGTGTGGATTTTAATGATTTGCATTTTGGATTTTCTTGTGATTGTTAAAAAAAAAAAAAAAAAAAAAAAAAAAAAAAAAAAAAAAGAGTTGTGAGTTTTGAATTATGCATAGGGAGCCATGATTGAAATTGCCATGAAAAGAACATATCTACAAGCATCTCTTGAGCCTTGAAAACTCTTTTTGAAACATGTTGCTCATATGATATTGACATTGTTCTTGAAACCAATTACAAACTGAACTTGATCATAAAGAATTTAATCTCTCTTGCATATGGGCACTTGCATACTTGATCATGGATTTCATACACATTTGGGTTATCTTATTCCATGTCTTATCCTTTCATTAACCCAAATAGCACTCCCTTACCCTTGAACCCTTGCCATTCTTTGAAACCAATATTGATTTGTTGAGTGAGGTCTCTTATTGATAGCTTGTCATGTGCAAAATCTTGAGAGTATTGGGAGCGACATATGTTTGTTCTCATCTATTGCTAGCATAAGATCCTCATTTGAACTAGCATCTAGGATGGTGAGTGAGTTTGTGTGTTTTTAAGTTGTTATATCTTGGGTTTGAGAGAAGAGAAAAAGATCAAAGAATGTCAATAAGAAAAGAAAACCAATAGGAACCAAGAAAATAAAAGAAGAAAAACTCTTAAGTGTGTCAATTAGAATTCCCCAAAGTAAAAAAAAAAAAAAAATTAATGAAAGATCATAATGGGGAAAGAAAAAGAGTGTCAAGTTCTTAGTTGGTTGATCATGTAAATAAAAAAAAAAAAGAGAGAGTTCACTTGGTGAGAAATGTGAGTGAAGTGTATATACTTGGGTTTTGAAATATAAAAGATGGGTAGAATTTGTAATCACTTAGGAAGAAGAGTAGAATGATGAGAATGAGCTATGTATGCATGAATTGCTCCTAGTCTTAGATAAATTTTGCATAATGATCATGCTCCTTGTTCTTGAGTGATTGCCACCATTAAAAAGATTGTATTTGAACCTTTCTTTTCATTCATAAAAGACCATTAATCTACCAAGCCAAGTGATTGAGATCATGTGCCCATTTGTGAGAATCCACCTTGTGTGTGTGTGTGTGAATGAATGTGAGAATTGGTTGAAGTTACTTGTTGATTGATGAACATTGCACTTTGTATAAAGAAATAAAAAGAGTTTGATAGGCATTGAGAAGCTAGACTGATAGAAAAATGACCAATGATTGTTTGCTATGATCATTTGGAATGTTGTAGAAGAGCTAGGATGTGTGTCTTTTGGCTAAGAGCTCCCTTTTTCAAACTTCTTCCTTCTTAGGACTTGAAACTTTACTTGAGGACAAGTAAAAGACTAGTGTGGGGGAGTTGATATCTTGTGAATTTACATGTTTTTAACTTCTTATTCTTGCATGGTTTGGTCATTTGGAGCATCATTTAGGCACATTTAGGTTGCATATCATTGCATTTGTACATATCAGGTGTTGGAGAGCACCATGGATGAGTTAGAGGACCATTGGTGGGATTTTGAGTGCAATTGGAGTCCAAAAGAAGTGTTAAAAGTGATCATTGAGCGATCTCCCTATCAGAGCGACCTCACGCAGCGAGGTAGCGTACCCGCTCCATATGTAGAGCGACCTGGTGGAGCGGGGTCTGTAGCTCGCGCGTGTTATGAAGAAACGAAGCAAAACATTTGGAGCGGGGTTTGGCAGCGAGGTGGCGTACCCGCTCTGAAGCCAGAGCGTGAAAGATGAACACGGATGAAGGCCTTAAAAATCTCTTCTGAAGCTCAAAATTTGTGGAGACACTGGAAATTGAGTTAGCTTTCCAATAGAAGTGGTTTCAAGTCATTTGAAGCTGTATTGGATAAGTTATGATCGATTTACTATAGGTGTATCAATCCTTGCCGGGGACCACTTGAAAGTTGATGGGATTAACCAACTTCCCACTTTCTTCCACCCACCTTTCCTTTGCACGATTTTTCCTACTTTTCTGTATAATATTTTCTTTCTTATTATCAAAAGGGTGGGCAAGAAACATCATTATCCAACTTTGTAATAATTTAACTTGTCAAAACTCTCTCTCTTTGAAATATCATTGTTCTTAGTGTTCTTGAGCTGTTCTTCAATTGTTCATCATCTGTTCTTGAGTTTTAATTTCGTTTTGCTTGTTTAATCCTTGTTTATCTTTATTCTCTGTTGTATCTACTTGAATATGCTTCAATCTATTATGAGATTAAGTGTTTTCATGGAGATTAGTGAGTAGTTTCCTTAAGAATTCATGGGTTAGGGAGATTAGAGTAACTTAGTGAAGATCTATGGTGTTATTGTATTAGATCCTTGTATGAACTTGCTTGTTGAGTATTTTTAATGCTTGTTTAGTCTTGATCACTCTAAACCTGATTTCTAAACACTTCTCATCAGACATGATTAGATGAAGTGTTTGAATCAACTCAACTAAGCTCTAGTGAGATTAGCCAAGGACACTTGATGTTAAAATTGCTAGATAGTTATTGAACTTGAACTTAAAGATTGCTTGATTGAATTAAGCCAAAGACATTTGATGTTTAATGATTTCTAAGCAAATGGGCATTTACCTAGACATAGGACTTGTCTAAGATTGTGTTTAGACTTAAGAGATTACTTTGATTGAAAGCTTGTCACCTAGATTGGATCTTAGTTACTTGAAGTCAATTCCCTTAGCCCATGGATTCACTTGTTTATATTTCTAGGATATTAGTTTGTTACAAATCATCTATCTTCTTGTTTGCTTAGATTAGGAAGGTTTGTGTATTCTTGGTGTTATAAGTCTCTAGTTCTCTGTGGATTCGATCCTAAAATGCTACAATGACATACCATTCGATTGTGGTATTGTTGGCACATTAGGTTAATTGGTGTGTGCTTAAACGCGTAATCAATTTGGCGCCGTTGCCGGGGAACTAAGTAGATTTGTCATTAAGATTTCAAACTTTCTTGAGATTAAGCTTTATTTTCTTATGCTTTGTTTTGCTTTTGTATAGCTACTAACCTCTTCTTCTAGCTTTTGTTATTTGTAGAGATGGCTTCAAGCTACTCTGAGAAGCCACAAGAAGAGGAAGAGACATTTGAAGATCGCATTGAAGATCAGCCATATGTGAAGCCACCACCCTTTGATATACGCATACTCACACCAGACCAAAGGGATGAGTTGCATCGGCTTCAGAAAATGAAAAAGAATCGGGACAAGACAAAGAGAAACCTAGCACAACTTATCCGGATACACCTCATTAGGGACCGAGCAGAGTTTGAAGAAAGGGAGGTTACCCAGTATGAGTTAGATGCTGCTTGTGCCCTTAATGAGGTAATGTATTGGGCTCCACCACTCCAACTGGAAGGTATAGAAATTTCCACTTTAAAACTTCAACTCGAGGAAATATGCTTGCCTTGTGGTGAGAATAATATCTCTGGTCTTAATTCTCTTGTGCTCATGAATGAATGTCTTGATCTGATATGTGAAACTAAGAAACTAGATGAGTTGAGAATAGAAAAGCTTGTTAGAGATCATATTGAAGTTTGTTTTGACAAGAGCTATCTATGTGCTTCATTTGATCTTGAATCTGAGTTTTTCATTCTTGATGAACCTAGACCTCTTCTTGAACTTCCTGATTTAGGGGATGAACTTGATGTGGATAAGCTCTTGCTTGAGATAGAAAACCCCCATGCTGAAAACTATCATGAGAATGTGAACATTGTGTATTATTTGATTGATGGAGATAGAGTTGACTACTTTGTTAAAACCTCATTTGAACATGTAGTTGATTTTGTGTTTCCACCTAATGCTTTTGATTCTCATGATCATCTGAACCTCAAGGAGCATTTCATAACTCATGTCATATCTTTAGTGAAGCTCTTTGAGGAAAAATATGTCTATTTTCTATGGACAGTAGTGTGCTCCTTTGCATACTTGGTTCCTTGTTCTTGGAGGAGAGGGACCAAAGGTGCATTGGCTCAACCTTTTGATACTTATGATTAGCAAGCACACAAAGTCAAGCTAGAGACTTAAAACAAGCTCACTTGGGAGGAAATCTCAAGAGTATCCTTTGTATATATGTGTGAATGTTTTTAATAAATTGTGTGAACCATCCTTGTTTGTGTGTTTGTTTGTGTGAATTGTGTGTCATTTCAGTTTGGAAGGTGTTCAGGAAAAGGAAAGGATTCAAAAGAGGCTAGGAAAGAAACACAAGTGCTGTGGAGACATGCTCATAGCGACATATCCATAGTGACATGCTCAAGTCGCTACAGTCACAAGGTAAGTACTCTAATCCGGTTTAAATTCTCTCCACATCTCTAGTAATTTTTATTTTACTTATCATGTAAACCACTCCAAATTCAAAGTCACACAAGAGACTGTGTGATTCGAGTGTGGTGGGGGTACTATAAAAACTGATCATTTTGCTTGTTTTTATTTGGATGATTTGCATTTGACATATCAAGCACTTTGCATCTGTGTGGATTTTAATGATTTGCATTTTGGATTTTCTTGTGATTGTTAAAAAAAAAAAAAAAAAAAAAAAAAAAAAAAAAAAAAAAGAGTTGTGAGTTTTGAATTATGCATAGGGAGCCATGATTGAAATTGCCATGAAAAGAACATATCTACAAGCATCTCTTGAGCCTTGAAAACTCTTTTTGAAACATGTTGCTCATATGATATTGACATTGTTCTTGAAACCAATTACAAACTGAACTTGATCATAATGAATTTAATCTCTCTTGCATATGGGCACTTGCATACTTGATCATGGATTTCATACACATTTGGGTTATCTTATTCCATGTCTTATCCTTTGATTAACCCAAATAGCACTCCCTTACCCTTGAACCCTTGCCATTCTTTGAAACCAATATTGATTTGTTGAGTGAGGTCTCTTATTGATAGCTTGTCATGTGCAAAATCTTGAGAGTATTGGGAGCGACATATGTTTGTTCTCATCTATTGCTAGCATAAGATCCTCATTTGAACTAGCATCTAGGATGGTGAGTGAGTTTGTGTGTTTTTAAGTTGTTATATCTTGGGTTTGAGAGAAGAGAAAAAGATCAAAGAGTGTCAATAAGAAAAGAAAACCAATAGGAACCAAGAAAATAAAAGAAGAAAAACTCTTAAGTGTGTCAATTAGAATTCCCCAAAGTAAAAAAAAAAAAAAAATTAATGAAAGATCATAATGGGGAAAGAAAAAGAGTGTCAAGTTCTTAGTTGGTTGATCATGTAAAAAAAAAAAAAAAGAGAGAGTTCACTTGGTGAGAAATGTGAGTGAAGTGTATATACTTGGGTTTTGAAATATAAAAGATGGGTAGAATTTGTAATCACTTAGGAAGAAGAGTAGAATGATGAGAATGAGCTATGTATGCATGAATTGCTCCTAGTCTTAGATAAATTTTGCATAATGATCATGCTCCTTGTTCTTGAGTGATTGCCACCATTAAAAAGATTGTATTTGAACCTTTCTTTTCATTCATAAAAGACCATTAATCTACCAAGCCAAGTGATTGAGATCATGTGCCCATTTGTGAGAATCCACCTTGTGTGTGTGTGTGTGAATGAATGTGAGAATTGGTTGAAGTTACTTGTTGATTGATGACATTGCACTTTGTATAAAGAAATAAAAAGAGTTTGATAGGCATTGAGAAGCTAGACTGATAAAAAATGACCAATGATTGTTTGCTATGATCATTTGGAATGTTGTAGAAGAGCTAGGATGTGTGTCTTTTGGCTATGAGCTCCCTTTTTCAAACTTCTTCCTTCTTAGGACTTGAAAGTTTACTTGAGGACAAGTAAAAGACTAGTGTGGGGGAGTTGATATCTTGTGAATTTACATGTTTTTAACTTCTTATTCTTGCATGGTTTGGTCATTTGGAGCATCATTTAGGCACATTTAGGTTGCATATCATTGCATTTGTACATATCAGGTGTTGGAGAGCACCATGGATGAGTTAGAGGACCATTGGTGGGATTTTGAGTGCAATTGGAGTCCAAAAGAAGTGTTAAAAGTGATCATTGAGCGATCTCCCTATCAGAGCGACCTCACGCAGCGAGGTAGCGTACCCGCTCCATATGTAGAGCGACCTGGTGGAGCGGGGTCTGTAGCTCGCGCGTGTTATGAAGAAACGAAGCAAAACATTTGGAGCGGGGTTTGGCAGCGAGGTGGCGTACCCGCTCTGAAGCCAGAGCGTGAAAGATGAACACGGATGAAGGCCTTAAAAATCTCTTCTGAAGCTCAAAATTTGTGGAGACACTGGAAATTGAGTTAGCTTTCCAATAGAAGTGGTTTCAAGTCATTTGAAGCTGTATTGGATAAGTTATGATCGATTTACTATAGGTGTATCAATCCTTGCCGGGGACCACTTGAAAGTTGATGGGATTAACCAACTTCCCACTTTCTTCCACCCACCTTTCCTTTGCACGATTTTTCCTACTTTTCTGTATAATATTTGCTTTCTTATTATCAAAAGGGTGGGCAAGAAACATCATTATCCAACTTTGTAATAATTTAACTTGTCAAAACTCTCTCTCTTTGAAATATCATTGTTCTTAGTGTTCTTGAGCTGTTCTTCAATTGTTCATCATCTGTTCTTGAGTTTTAATTTCGTTTTGCTTGTTTAATCCTTGTTTATCTTTATTCTCTGTTGTATCTACTTGAATATGCTTCAATCTATTATGAGATTAAGTGTTTTCATGGAGATTAGTGAGTAGTTTCCTTAAGAATTCATGGGTTAGGGAGATTAGAGTAACTTAGTGAAGATCTATGGTGTTATTGTATTAGATCCTTGTATGAACTTGCTTGTTGAGTATTTTTAATGCTTGTTTAGTCTTGATCACTCTAAACCTGATTTCTAAACACTTCTCATCAGACATGATTAGATGAAGTGTTTGAATCAACTCAACTAAGCTCTAGTGAGATTAGCCAAGGACACTTGATGTTAAAATTGCTAGATAGTTATTGAACTTGAACTTAAAGATTGCTTGATTGAATTAAGCCAAAGACATTTGATGTTTAATGATTTCTAAGCAAATGGGCATTTACCTAGACATAGGACTTGTCTAAGATTGTGTTTAGACTTAAGAGATTACTTTGATTGAAAGCTTGTCACCTAGATTGGATCTTAGTTACTTGAAGTCAATTCCCTTAGCCCATGGATTCACTTGTTTATATTTCTAGGATATTAGTTTGTTACAAATCATCTATCTTCTTGTTTGCTTAGATTAGGAAGGTTTGTGTATTCTTGGTGTTATAAGTCTCTAGTTCTCTGTGGATTCGATCCTAAAATGCTACAATGACATACCATTCGATTGTGGTATTGTTGGCACATTAGGTTAATTGGTGTGTGCTTAAACGCGTAATCAATTTGGCGCCGTTGCCGGGGAACTAAGTAGATTTGTCATTAAGATTTCAAACTTTCTTGAGATTAAGCTTTATTTTCTTATGCTTTGTTTTGCTTTTGTATAGCTACTAACCTCTTCTTCTAGCTTTTGTTATTTGTAGAGATGGCTTCAAGCTACTCTGAGAAGCCACAAGAAGAGGAAGAGACATTTGAAGATCGCATTGAAGATCAGCCATATGTGAAGCCACCACCCTTTGATATACGCATACTCACACCAGACCAAAGGGATGAGTTGCATCGGCTTCAGAAAATGAAAAAGAATCGGGACAAGACAAAGAGAAACCTAGCACAACTTATCCGGATACACCTCATTAGGGACCGAGCAGAGTTTGAAGAAAGGGAGGTTACCCAGTATGAGTTAGATGCTGCTTGTGCCCTTAATGAGGTAATGTATTGGGCTCCACCACTCCAACTGGAAGGTATAGAAATTTCCACTTTAAAACTTCAACTCGAGGAAATATGCTTGCCTTGTGGTGAGAATAATATCTCTGGTCTTAATTCTCTTGTGCTCATGAATGAATGTCTTGATCTGATATGTGAAACTAAGAAACTAGATGAGTTGAGAATAGAAAAGCTTGTTAGAGATCATATTGAAGTTTGTTTTGACAAGAGCTATCTATGTGCTTCATTTGATCTTGAATCTGAGTTTTTCATTCTTGATGAACCTAGACCTCTTCTTGAACTTCCTGATTTAGGGGATGAACTTGATGTGGATAAGCTCTTGCTTGAGATAGAAAACCCCCATGCTGAAAACTATCATGAGAATGTGAACATTGTGTATTATTTGATTGATGGAGATAGAGTTGACTACTTTGTTAAAACCTCATTTGAACATGTAGTTGATTTTGTGTTTCCACCTAATGCTTTTGATTCTCATGATCATCTGAACCTCAAGGAGCATTTCATAACTCATGTCATATCTTTAGTGAAGCTCTTTGAGGAAAAATATGTCTATTTTCTATGGACAGTAGTGTGCTCCTTTGCATACTTGGTTCCTTGTTCTTGGAGGAGAGGGACCAAAGGTGCATTGGCTCAACCTTTTGATACTTATGATTAGCAAGCACACAAAGTCAAGCTAGAGACTTAAAACAAGCTCACTTGGGAGGAAATCTCAAGAGTATCCTTTGTATATATGTGTGAATGTTTTTAATAAATTGTGTGAACCATCCTTGTTTGTGTGTTTGTTTG
The DNA here is from genome assembly GCF_020379485.1 of Brassica napus. Classification (NCBI taxonomy): domain Eukaryota; kingdom Viridiplantae; phylum Streptophyta; class Magnoliopsida; order Brassicales; family Brassicaceae; genus Brassica; species Brassica napus. Next base: position 11,740 of record NW_026014479.1, on the reverse strand, counting down.
TGTGAATTGTGTGTCATTTCAGTTTGGAAGGTGTTCAGGAAAAGGAAAGGATTCAAAAGAGGCTAGGAAAGAAACACAAGTGCTGTGGAGACATGCTCATAGCGACATATCCATAGTGACATGCTCAAGTCGCTACAGTCACAAGGTAAGTACTCTAATCCGGTTTAAATTCTCTCCACATCTCTAGTAATTTTTATTTTACTTATCATGTAAACCACTCCAAATTCAAAGTCACACAAGAGACTGTGTGATTCGAGTGTGGTGGGGGTACTATAAAAACTGATCATTTTGCTTGTTTTTATTTGGATGATTTGCATTTGACATATCAAGCACTTTGCATCTGTGTGGATTTTAATGATTTGCATTTTGGATTTTCTTGTGATTGTTAAAAAAAAAAAAAAAAAAAAAAAAAAAAAAAAAAAAAAAAAGAGTTGTGAGTTTTGAATTATGCATAGGGAGCCATGATTGAAATTGCCATGAAAAGAACATATCTACAAGCATCTCTTGAGCCTTGAAAACTCTTTTTGAAACATGTTGCTCATATGATATTGACATTGTTCTTGAAACCAATTACAAACTGAACTTGATCATAAAGAATTTAATCTCTCTTGCATATGGGCACTTGCATACTTGATCATGGATTTCATACACATTTGGGTTATCTTATTCCATGTCTTATCCTTTCATTAACCCAAATAGCACTCCCTTACCCTTGAACCCTTGCCATTCTTTGAAACCAATATTGATTTGTTGAGTGAGGTCTCTTATTGATAGCTTGTCATGTGCAAAATCTTGAGAGTATTGGGAGCGACATATGTTTGTTCTCATCTATTGCTAGCATAAGATCCTCATTTGAACTAGCATCTAGGATGGTGAGTGAGTTTGTGTGTTTTTAAGTTGTTATATCTTGGGTTTGAGAGAAGAGAAAAAGATCAAAGAATGTCAATAAGAAAAGAAAACCAATAGGAACCAAGAAAATAAAAGAAGAAAAACTCTTAAGTGTGTCAATTAGAATTCCCCAAAGTAAAAAAAAAAAAAAATTAATGAAAGATCATAATGGGGAAAGAAAAAGAGTGTCAAGTTCTTAGTTGGTTGATCATGTAAAAAAAAAAAAAAGAGAGAGTTCACTTGGTGAGAAATGTGAGTGAAGTGTATATACTTGGGTTTTGAAATATAAAAGATGGGTAGAATTTGTAATCACTTAGGAAGAAGAGTAGAATGATGAGAATGAGCTATGTATGCATGAATTGCTCCTAGTCTTAGATAAATTTTGCATAATGATCATGCTCCTTGTTCTTGAGTGATTGCCACCATTAAAAAGATTGTATTTGAACCTTTCTTTTCATTCATAAAAGACCATTAATCTACCAAGCCAAGTGATTGAGATCATGTGCCCATTTGTGAGAATCCACCTTGTGTGTGTGTGTGTGAATGAATGTGAGAATTGGTTGAAGTTACTTGTTGATTGATGAACATTGCACTTTGTATAAAGAAAAAAAGAGTTTGATAGGCATTGAGAAGCTAGACTGATAGAAAAATGACCAATGATTGTTTGCTATGATCATTTGGAATGTTGTAGAAGAGCTAGGATGTGTGTCTTTTGGCTAAGAGCTCCCTTTTTCAAACTTCTTCCTTCTTAGGACTTGAAACTTTACTTGAGGACAAGTAAAAGACTAGTGTGGGGGAGTTGATATCTTGTGAATTTACATGTTTTTAACTTCTTATTCTTGCATGGTTTGGTCATTTGGAGCATCATTTAGGCACATTTAGGTTGCATATCATTGCATTTGTACATATCAGGTGTTGGAGAGCACCATGGATGAGTTAGAGGACCATTGGTGGGATTTTGAGTGCAATTGGAGTCCAAAAGAAGTGTTAAAAGTGATCATTGAGCGATCTCCCTATCAGAGCGACCTCACGCAGCGAGGTAGCGTACCCGCTCCATATGTAGAGCGACCTGGTGGAGCGGGGTCTGTAGCTCGCGCGTGTTATGAAGAAACGAAGCAAAACATTTGGAGCGGGGTTTGGCAGCGAGGTGGCGTACCCGCTCTGAAGCCAGAGCGTGAAAGATGAACACGGATGAAGGCCTTAAAAATCTCTTCTGAAGCTCAAAATTTGTGGAGACACTGGAAATTGAGTTAGCTTTCCAATAGAAGTGGTTTCAAGTCATTTGAAGCTGTATTGGATAAGTTATGATCGATTTACTATAGGTGTATCAATCCTTGCCGGGGACCACTTGAAAGTTGATGGGATTAACCAACTTCCCACTTTCTTCCACCCACCTTTCCTTTGCACGATTTTTCCTACTTTTCTGTATAATATTTTCTTTCTTATTATCAAAAGGGTGGGCAAGAAACATCATTATCCAACTTTGTAATAATTTAACTTGTCAAAACTCTCTCTCTTTGAAATATCATTGTTCTTAGTGTTCTTGAGCTGTTCTTCAATTGTTCATCATCTGTTCTTGAGTTTTAATTTCGTTTTGCTTGTTTAATCCTTGTTTATCTTTATTCTCTGTTGTATCTACTTGAATATGCTTCAATCTATTATGAGATTAAGTGTTTTCATGGAGATTAGTGAGTAGTTTCCTTAAGAATTCATGGGTTAGGGAGATTAGAGTAACTTAGTGAAGATCTATGGTGTTATTGTATTAGATCCTTGTATGAACTTGCTTGTTGAGTATTTTTAATGCTTGTTTAGTCTTGATCACTCTAAACCTGATTTCTAAACACTTCTCATCAGACATGATTAGATGAAGTGTTTGAATCAACTCAACTAAGCTCTAGTGAGATTAGCCAAGGACACTTGATGTTAAAATTGCTAGATAGTTATTGAACTTGAACTTAAAGATTGCTTGATTGAATTAAGCCAAAGACATTTGATGTTTAATGATTTCTAAGCAAATGGGCATTTACCTAGACATAGGACTTGTCTAAGATTGTGTTTAGACTTAAGAGATTACTTTGATTGAAAGCTTGTCACCTAGATTGGATCTTAGTTACTTGAAGTCAATTCCCTTAGCCCATGGATTCACTTGTTTATATTTCTAGGATATTAGTTTGTTACAAATCATCTATCTTCTTGTTTGCTTAGATTAGGAAGGTTTGTGTATTCTTGGTGTTATAAGTCTCTAGTTCTCTGTGGATTCGATCCTAAAATGCTACAATGACATACCATTCGATTGTGGTATTGTTGGCACATTAGGTTAATTGGTGTGTGCTTAAACGCGTAATCAATTTGGCGCCGTTGCCGGGGAACTAAGTAGATTTGTCATTAAGATTTCAAACTTTCTTGAGATTAAGCTTTATTTTCTTATGCTTTGTTTTGCTTTTGTATAGCTACTAACCTCTTCTTCTAGCTTTTGTTATTTGTAGAGATGGCTTCAAGCTACTCTGAGAAGCCACAAGAAGAGGAAGAGACATTTGAAGATCGCATTGAAGATCAGCCATATGTGAAGCCACCACCCTTTGATATACGCATACTCACACCAGACCAAAGGGATGAGTTGCATCGGCTTCAGAAAATGAAAAAGAATCGGGACAAGACAAAGAGAAACCTAGCACAACTTATCCGGATACACCTCATTAGGGACCGAGCAGAGTTTGAAGAAAGGGAGGTTACCCAGTATGAGTTAGATGCTGCTTGTGCCCTTAATGAGGTAATGTATTGGGCTCCACCACTCCAACTGGAAGGTATAGAAATTTCCACTTTAAAACTTCAACTCGAGGAAATATGCTTGCCTTGTGGTGAGAATAATATCTCTGGTCTTAATTCTCTTGTGCTCATGAATGAATGTCTTGATCTGATATGTGAAACTAAGAAACTAGATGAGTTGAGAATAGAAAAGCTTGTTAGAGATCATATTGAAGTTTGTTTTGACAAGAGCTATCTATGTGCTTCATTTGATCTTGAATCTGAGTTTTTCATTCTTGATGAACCTAGACCTCTTCTTGAACTTCCTGATTTAGGGGATGAACTTGATGTGGATAAGCTCTTGCTTGAGATAGAAAACCCCCATGCTGAAAACTATCATGAGAATGTGAACATTGTGTATTATTTGATTGATGGAGATAGAGTTGACTACTTTGTTAAAACCTCATTTGAACATGTAGTTGATTTTGTGTTTCCACCTAATGCTTTTGATTCTCATGATCATCTGAACCTCAAGGAGCATTTCATAACTCATGTCATATCTTTAGTGAAGCTCTTTGAGGAAAAATATGTCTATTTTCTATGGACAGTAGTGTGCTCCTTTGCATACTTGGTTCCTTGTTCTTGGAGGAGAGGGACCAAAGGTGCATTGGCTCAACCTTTTGATACTTATGATTAGCAAGCACACAAAGTCAAGCTAGAGACTTAAAACAAGCTCACTTGGGAGGAAATCTCAAGAGTATCCTTTGTATATATGTGTGAATGTTTTTAATAAATTGTGTGAACCATCCTTGTTTGTGTGTTTGTTTGTGTGAATTGTGTGTCATTTCAGTTTGGAAGGTGTTCAGGAAAAGGAAAGGATTCAAAAGAGGCTAGGAAAGAAACACAAGTGCTGTGGAGACATGCTCATAGCGACATATCCATAGTGACATGCTCAAGTCGCTACAGTCACAAGGTAAGTACTCTAATCCGGTTTAAATTCTCTCCACATCTCTAGTAATTTTTATTTTACTTATCATGTAAACCACTCCAAATTCAAAGTCACACAAGAGACTGTGTGATTCGAGTGTGGTGGGGGTACTATAAAAACTGATCATTTTGCTTGTTTTTATTTGGATGATTTGCATTTGACATATCAAGCACTTTGCATCTGTGTGGATTTTAATGATTTGCATTTTGGATTTTCTTGTGATTGTTAAAAAAAAAAAAAAAAAAAAAAAAAAAAAAAAAAAAAAAAAGAGTTGTGAGTTTTGAATTATGCATAGGGAGCCATGATTGAAATTGCCATGAAAAGAACATATCTACAAGCATCTCTTGAGCCTTGAAAACTCTTTTTGAAACATGTTGCTCATATGATATTGACATTGTTCTTGAAACCAATTACAAACTGAACTTGATCATAAAGAATTTAATCTCTCTTGCATATGGGCACTTGCATACTTGATCATGGATTTCATACACATTTGGGTTATCTTATTCCATGTCTTATCCTTTCATTAACCCAAATAGCACTCCCTTACCCTTGAACCCTTGCCATTCTTTGAAACCAATATTGATTTGTTGAGTGAGGTCTCTTATTGATAGCTTGTCATGTGCAAAATCTTGAGAGTATTGGGAGCGACATATGTTTGTTCTCATCTATTGCTAGCATAAGATCCTCATTTGAACTAGCATCTAGGATGGTGAGTGAGTTTGTGTGTTTTTAAGTTGTTATATCTTGGTTTGAGAGAAGAGAAAAAGATCAAAGAATGTCAATAAGAAAAGAAACCAATGGAACCAAGAAAATAAAAGAAGAAAAACTCTAAGTGTGTCAATTAGAATTCCCAAAGTAAAAAAAAAAAAAAAATTAATGAAAGATCATAATGGGGGAAAGAAAAAGAGTGTCAAGTTTAGTTGGTTGATCATGTAAATAAAAAAAAAAGAGAGAGTTCACTTGGTGAGAAATGTGAGTGAAGTGTATATACTTGGGTTTTGAAATATAAAAGATGGGTAGAATTTGTAATCACTTAGGAAGAAGAGTAGAATGATGAGAATGAGCTATGTATGCATGAATTGCTCCTAGTCTAGATAAATTTTGCATAATGATCATGCTCCTTGTTTGAGTGATTGCCACCATTAAAAAGATTGTATTGAACTTTCTTTTCATTCATAAAAGACCATTAATCTACCAAGCCAAGTGATTGAGATCAGTGCCCATTTGTGAGAATCCACCTTGTGTGTGTGTGTGGAATGAATGTGAGAATTGGTTGAAGTCTTGTTGATGTGACCCTGCACTTTGGAAACTAAAAGAGTTTGATAGCCTTGCTTGATGCTACCTGCCCACTGCTGTTGCTATGATCCTTTGGGTGTGCTAGGATGTTGTGCTTTTGGAAGCTTTCCTTTCCCTTCTCCTCTTTGTCTATAGTGTTCTTGTTGATCTCGTATACTCACTTGTAAGTAGAATAATTGGATTACTTCTTTATTTGAGTTGTGTTAGTTCATGCATTCAGATCTCTGTTGGTTTTTAAGCTGTTTCTTTCTCTCTGGCTCCTGTATGCTTGACAGCTAATTTGAGTGATCCTCTATCAGCTATGATTGTCTTAACTCCACTTTATGACTTATTGACTTCCTTGCATATCTATAGAACAAAGGATTGAATGTATAATCATTTCCGGCTATTGAGTGTACCAGTCCCAGATTCTCTTTTGTCTCCTGATCTTTGGAGACTTTTTTTGATTACTCCTCATTGTTCAATTCTTACTTGCTTTCTCTTCATGATAATTTCTCTGTTAATACTACTTTATATGCTTGATCCTGGTTTGATCTAAGTGAATTTTAAGTTAGCTAGTGTGGGCTCTTTCTTCATTGGGCCAGCTATGTTAGAGTCTTGTGAAGTGTTATGCAGCATACAGCGTTTTAGCTATGCCTTTGTCATTGTGTCAGGGGAGCATATCCTTTCATCTTCTGATCACATAGATATAGTGTGCATCGTAAGCCGTATTCAAGATTCATCCATGTACATTGAATACATGTATTGGAGCATTGTGCTGGACATACCAATGGATGGGTAGTAGAGTGACCATGGTGAGAGAGTTTGAGTGCAAAGGAGTCTTGAAGGTCAGGAATTAGCGAAGGGGAACAAGAGGATCATGGGTGAGGAGCGTTCTTCCTATCAGACCCGACCTCACGCACGATGGTAGTGTCACGCGCCTCCCGCCCTAGTAGAGTACCGGACCTGGTGGAGCGGGGTCTGTTAGCTAGCGCGGGTCTGTAGCTCGCGCGTGTATGAAGAAACGAAGCAAAACATTTGGAGCGGGGTTTGGCAGCGAGGTGGCGTACCCGCTCTGAAGCCAGAGCGTGAAAGATGAACACGGATGAAGGCCTTAAAAATCTCTTCTGAAGCTCAATTTGTGGAGACATGGAAATTGAGTTAGCTTTCCATAGAAGTGGTTTCAAGTCATTTGAAGCTGTATTGGATAGTTATGATCGATTTACTATAGGTGTATCAATCCTTGCCGGGGACCACTTGAAAGTTGATGGGATTAACCAACTTCCCACTTCTTCACCCACCTTTCCTTTGCACGATTTTTCCTACTTTTCTGTATAATATTTTCTTTCTTATTAACAAAAGGGTGGGCAAGAAACATCATTATCCAACTTGTAATAATTTAACTTGTCAAAACTCTCTCTCTTGAAATATCATTGTTCTTAGTGTTCTTGAGCTGTTCTTCAATTGTTCATCATCTGTTCTTGAGTTTAATTCGTTTTGCTTGTTTAATCCTTGTATCTTTATTCTCTGTTGTATCTACTTGAAATGCTTCAATCTATTATGAGATTAAGTGTTTTCATGGAGATTAGTGAGTAGTTTCCTTAAGAATTCATGGGTTAGGGAGATTAGAGTAACTTAGTGAAGATCTATGGTGTTATTGTATTAGATCCTTGTATGAACTTGCTTGTTGAGTATTTTTAATGCTTGTTTAGTCTTGATCACTCTAAACTGATTTCTAAAACTTCTCATCAGACATGATTAGATGAAGTGTTTGAATCAACTCAACTAAGCTCTAGTGAGATTAGCCAAGGACACTTGATGTTAAAATTGCTAGATAGTTATTGAACTTGAACTTAAAGATTGCTTGATTGAATTAAGCAAAGACATTTGATGTTTAATGATTTCTAAGCAAATGGGCATTTACCTAGACATAGGACTTGTCTAAGATTGTGTTTAGACTTAAGAGATTACTTTGATTGAACAGCTTGTCACCTAGATTGGATCTTAGTTACTTGAAGTCAATTCCCTTAGCCCATGGATTCACTTGTTTATATTTCTAGGATATTAGTTTGTTACAAATCATCTATCTTCTTGTTTGCTTAGATTAGGAAGGTTTGTGTATTCTTGGTGTTATAAGTCTCTAGTTCTCTGTGGATTCGATCCTAAAATGCTACAATGACATACCATTCGATTGTGGTATTGTTGGCACATTAGGTTAATTGGTGTGTGCTTAAAACGCGTAATCAATTTGGCGCCGTTGCCGGGGAACTAAGTAGATTTGTCATTAAGATTTCAAACTTTCTTGAGATTAAGCTTTATTTTCTTATGCTTTGTTTTGCTTTTGTATAGCTACTAACCTCTTCTTCTAGCTTTTGTATTTGTAGAGATGGCTTCAAGCTACTCTGAGAAGCCACAAGAAGAGGAAGAGACATTTGAAGATCGCATTGAAGATCAGCCATATGTGAAGCCACCACCCTTTGATATACGCATACTCACACCAGACCAAAGGGATGAGTTGCATCGGCTTCAGAAAATGAAAAAGAATCGGGACAAGACAAAGAGAAACCTAGCACACTTATCCGGATACACCTCATTAGGGACCGAGCAGAGTTTGAAGAAAGGGAGGTTACCAGTATGAGTTAGATGCTGCTTGTGCCCTTAATGAGGTAATGTATTGGGCTCCACCACTCCAACTGGAAGGTATAGAAATTTCCACTTTAAAACTTCAACTCGAGGGAATATGCTTGCTTGTGGTGAGAATAATATCTCTGGTCTTAATTCTCTTGTGCTCATGAATGAATGTCTTGATCTGATATGTGAAACTAAGAAAACTAGATGAGTTGAGAATAGAAAAGCTTGTTAGAGATCATATTGAAGTTTGTTTTGACAAGAGCTATCTATGTGCTTCATTGATCTTGAATCTGAGTTTTCATTCTTGATGAACCTAGACCTCTTCTTGAACTTCCTGATTTAGGGGATGAACTTGATGTGGATAAGCTCTTGCTTGAGATAGAAAACCCCATGCTGAAAACTATCATGAGAATGTGAACATTGTGTATTATTTGATTGATGGAGATAGAGTTGACTACTTTGTTAAAACCTCATTTGAACATGTAGTTGATTTTGTGTTTCCACCTAATGCTTTTGATTCTCATGATCATCTGAACCTCAAGGAGCATTTCATAACTCATGTCATATCTTTAGTGAAGCTCTTTGAGGAAAAATATGTCTATTTTCTATGGACAGTAGTGTGCTCCTTTGCATACTTGGTTCCTTGTTCTTGGAGGAGAGGGACCAAAGGTGCATGGCTCAACCTTTTGATACTTATGATTAGCAAGCACACAAAGTCAAGCTAGAGACTTAAAACAAGCTCACTTGGGAGGAAATCTCAAGAGTATCCTTGTATATATGTGTGATGTTTTTAATAAATTGTGTGAACCATCCTTGTTTGTGTGTTGTTTGTGTGAATTGTGTGTCATTTCAGTTTGGAAGGTGTTCAGGAAAAGGAAAGGATTCAAAAGAGGCTAGGAAAGAAACACAAGTGCTGTGGAGAACATGCTCATAGCGACATATCATAGTGACATGCTCAAGTCGCTACAGTCACAAGGTAAGTACTCTAATCCGGTTTAAATTCTCTCCACATCTCTAGTAATTTTATTTTACTTATCATGTAAACCACTCCAAATCAAAGTCACACAAGAGACTGTGTGATTCGAGTGTGGTGGGGGTACTATAAAAAACTGATCATTTTGCTTGTTTTATTTGGATGATTTGCATTTGACATATCAAGCACTTTGCATCTGTGTGGATTTAATGATTTGCATTTTGGATTTTCTTGTGATTGTTTAAACAAAAAAAAAAAAAAAAAAAAAAAAAAAAAAAAAAAAGAGTTGTGAGTTTTGAATTATGCATAGGGAGCCATGATTGAAATTGCCATGAAAAGGAACATATCTACAAGCATCTCTTGAGCCTTGAAAACTCTTTTTGAAACATGTTGCTCATATATATTGACATTGTTCTTGAAACCAATTACAAACTGAACTTGATCATAAAGAATTTAATCTCTCTTGCATATGGGCACTTGCATACTGATCATGGATTTCATACACATTGGGTTATCTTATTCCATGTCTTATCCTTTCATTAACCCAAATAGCACTCCATTACCCTTGAACCCTTGCCATTCTTTGAAACAAATATTGATTTGTTGAGTGAGGTCTCTTATTGATAGCTTGTCATGTGAAAATCTTGAGAGTATTGGGAGCGACATATGTTTGTTCTCATCTATTGCTAGCATAAGATCCTCATTTGAACTAGCATCTAGGATGGTGAGAATTGGTTTGAAGTAATTGTTGATTGATGAAATTGCACTTTGTATAAAGAAATAAAAAGAGTTGATAGGCATTGAGAAGCTAGACTGATAGAAAAATGACCAATGATTGTTTGCCTATGATCATTTGGAATGTTGTAGAAGAGCTAGGATGTGTTGTCTTTTGGCTAAGAGCTCCCTTTTTCAAACTTCTTCCTTCTTAGGACTTGAAACTTTACTTGAGGACAAGTAAAGACTAGTGGGGGGAGTTGATATCTTGTGAATTTACATGTTTTTAACTTCTTATTCTTGCATGGTTGGTCATTTGGAGCATCATTAGGAACTTTAGGTTGCATATCATGCATTTGTACATATCAGGTGTTGGAGAGCACCATGGATGAGTTAGAGGACCATTGGTGGGATTTGAGTGCAATTGGAGTCCAAAAGAAGTGTTAAAAGTGATCATTGAGCGATCTCCCTATCAGAGCGACCTCACGCAGCGAGGTAGCGTACCCGCTTCCATATGTAGAGCGACCTGGTGGAGCGGGGTCTGTAGCTCGCCGTGTTATGAAGAAACGAAGCAAAACATTGGAGCGGGGTTTGGCAGCGAGGGTTGCGTACCCGCTTGAAGCCAGAGCGTGAAAGATGAACACGGATGAAGGCCTTAAAAATCTCTTCTGAAGCTCAAAATTTGTGGAGACACTGGAATTGAGTTAGCTTCCAATTAGAAGTGGTTTCAAGTCATTTGAAGCTGTATTGGATAAGTTATGATCGATTTACTATAGGTGTATCAATCCTTGCCGGGGGGACCACTTGAAAGTTGAGGGATAACCAACTTCCACTTCTTCCACCCACCTTTCCTTTGCACGATTTTTCTACTTTTTGTATAATATTTTCTTCTTATTATCAAAAGGGTGGGCAAGAAACATCATTATCCAACTTTGTAATATTTAACTTGTCAAAACTCTCTCTCTTTGAAATATCATTGTTCTTAGTGTTCTTGAGCTGTTCTTCAATTGTTCATCAACTGTCTTGAGTTTTAATTTCGTTTTGCTTGTTTAATCCTTGTTTATCTTTATTCTCTGTTGTATCTACTTGAATATGCTTCAATTATTATGAGATTAAGTGTTTCATGGAGATTAGTGAGTAGTTTCCTTAAGAATTCATGGGTTAGGGAGATTTAGAGTAACTTAGTGAAGATCTATGGTGTTATTGTATTAGATCCTTGTATGAACTTGCTTGTTGAGTATTTTTACTGCTTGTTTAGTCTTGATCACTCTAAAACCTGATTTCTAAACACTTCTCATCAGACATGATTAGATGAAGTGTTTGAATCAACTCAACTAAGCTCTAGTGAGATTAGCCAAGGACACTTGATGTTAAAATGCTAGATAGTTATTGAACTTGAACTTAAAGATGCTTGATTGAATTAAGCCAAAGACATTTGATGTTTAATGCTTCTAAGCAATGGGCATTTACTAGACATAGGACTTGTCTAAGATTGTGTTTAGACTTAAGAGATTACTTTGATT